>NW_007577947.1:448473-620752 GCF_000690725.1 Stegastes partitus | reverse complement strand
TTTTTTTGACAAAAACGACATGCTATAGTATGACTTTTTAGGGTCCGAGCACACCAGTGCAAGGACCCTATTTTAACCGTTGTGATTATTATTATTTATTGTTATTATTATTTATTTTTGTTTGTTTTTATTTTATCGACTTTTGAAACGCGATTTTGAGGGCCCAAGCATGCTCGAAAACTCACCAAAATCGCCACATCAGGACTGGCAAAAAATTTTATATTTTAATGGACTTGGACATGTCACTGCCAAAATGGCTCCACAGCGCCACCTTGAAAATTTCAATGAAGTCCTATCGGAAGCACGTTTGACCTACAGATACGCAATTTGGTAAGCATATAGAGCTGGTCGGCACAAATAAAAATATCTCTCCGCTCCAAGCTCTAAAATGCAACATGGCTCAACTGCACCCCGTACAATATTTCAACAGAGTCCCATTGTGGCTACATTTCACCTACAACTACGACATTCGCCACACATGTGTAGCGGTGGTGATTACACGTTAGTAAAACGGTCCGCACAAGTGTGACGGCGTGGAAATGGGGCCCCCCTGAATTCGGCCACAATGCCATAAAACACCAGAATAGGAGACGTGCTGTGTCTGTGCTCCAATCGGCCTGAAATTTTACATGCGTGCTCCGAATGTCAGCCAGAGCTCGTTTCCACCCCGGCCAACACGCACGCCGCCGCGGCTCGCCACTAAACAGGAAGTGGCTCGTAACTAGGCCACACTTGCTCCGATCTGACCCAAACTCGACATACCGGATCACAGTCCTGCTCGGAGCAGGTTTGCGCCATGCGCAAAGGCCGACAAGCGTAGGGCGAGGACCCGTCCATCGCCGCTTGCGGCTTTAATTAAAAATGTTATGCTTGTCAAACATTCAGAAATTCCTTACCTCATTAGGTATAATTTGACTTGTGAGGACAATTACGGCAGGTCAAGACTAGCTTTTTCATCAGCATTTGAAGACAGGCTTACTTTTACTATCTGTTTATCTGCTAGGGTTGCATTTAATTATGTTGACTTGGTATTCATTGTTCAGGTAAACATCTCCACGAAACAACATGAATATTGAACTAGCATATTTTAATTTCATTAGGTGTAATCATATATGTACCTTCATTGAAGGCTTCACGTCGCTGACTCCCAGGATGACCTGCAGGATGCTGTTTCTGCTTTTTAGGAGGCCTCCTGTGTACAGCTGCCATACTCATATTACTGTCTGTAGACACCGGGCTGCCAGGACGGTGGCCTGACGGGTTTATTTGGTATTTTCGTGCTGAGAAAAGAAAAAGAACAGTTTGCTTTTTCCACTCCTCAAAAGTCTTGCACCAACATTTCTTGTGGAAGCAGTCGGCTTTACCTGAAGCTCCTCCGACGTCTTGGCCCTGTGAATTGGGGTACTTGGCTACCCTGAGGCCTGAATACTCTGCAGCTGCAGCAACTGCTTGAGCAAAGTCGGCGTCTGTGAAGAAGGATCCATCTGATGAGCTGACTGCGCTGGACCTCCCTGAAGAGACATTATCCTCTTCAGAAGCTGACCCCCATCCATTGATCATAGAGCCGGTCACTGAGCTCTCTAGGTCGCCCATGCTGGATGCAGGCGTCTGTTCGAGCCCTCGTAGCAGCAACCTTCGCGGATGCATCTGGGGATGGTGAGGGTGTGTGTGGGGGTGGGTGTGGTGGTAGTGCATCTTGGCCACCTCTGCGTCTGTCTCGTCGCCGTCCTCCTCCTCTTCCTCCAATATATCCTCCTCCTCCAAACCGTCAGTGTCCAAGGCCAGCGGGCTGCTGATGTACCCATATGTGTGTGAAGGAGAGAGGGGCCGTGGAGGAGGGGGTGGGCTCACAGCATGGCGTCTGCAAGAAGTGACAGACGCATGGTGTCAGTACACATCGAATGTCAAATATTTTGGATAAATTAGGCATGAAAAGTACCATTAGCCAGAAATTGTGGGACATTAATGCTGATTTTACATGTTTTAGCCAATTAACTACAAATAGCATGTAGTTTACATTAAAGCTGATCATTTACTAAGGACACTGGAAGTTTTGAGAGTTTACTGTTTATACTATAACACCAACATTGATGGGAAATTGGTAGTTTAGTATGAAAGTATTAAAATGGTTTCTGTCTGACACTAAAATTGTGAATTCATGTTGTTGTTGTTACCTCTGGCAAAATAAAAGGGAAGAAATTTTAAAACAGTCTCTGCTCACAGCTGGATAACCACACAATTATAATAACACTTTGACAAAGAAAAATCCAACTGATGTATTTCTTTTTTTCAAACAACTTTCAGATGACTTCTCACTCTGCACTATTTAAATGTTCATGTTGTACTGAACCAACTGTAACAAATGACTCCCTGGAAGGTAAGATATCAATCTAACAGCTAAGATATGCTTTTGAGAAGTGGCAGACAGTGCAGTGCAATATACAGAATTTGGAGTTAATGGGCTCAATCATGGAAAACAGCTATGAATTTCAAATTCACAAGAGACCGTGTTTCTCTGTGAGGCTTTTAAGAATAGATACATTTCCCGACTACTCTTCTTTTGCCATTTGTTATGCTTGAAGACAGTCTGACATGTGGGTGTACCTGCGTTCGTGGCTGTCTGGTGCATCCTGGAGCATCGGCTGCATCTCCTCCTGGGGTGAAGGGGTGAGCGTGGCTGTGGACTGGTGACTGTAAGATACAGCAGCAGGGGAAGAAGCCGCCCCACGGATGGGAGGAGTGGGCCCCCTCTCCATCTCCTCCTCCTCCTCCAGCTCATCAGGCTGCAGGTACATGTGAGAGGGGGGCATGGGGCACTGCATGTCTGGATCACAGCTGCCAGCAGAGAGAAACAAGCCCCGTTACCTTCATATCACTCACTGAAAACATGAGTGTTTTCATATATTGAAGCCAGAAAAACATGCGCTAAATATTCATGCCATCCTTCTATCAAGCTCTGACATAAACCTAGCGCTAATAGACAGAAAACCCTCGGGGCAAATGCTGGGAATGAATGCGAGAAACGAGAGAAAACGCAGGTGAAACGAACTTGTATTTAAAAACAGTGTGTGCACGTCTGTCAAATCGTCTGTGCAGACATGTCCCACCTTTCTTCCATCGATAGAGAGTACTCCTCTGTGCTCCGACTTGGGGGTGGGTTTGCAGGAGGAGGGGGCAGAAGGTCAGCCCAATTCATTGTGCTTTGTTTGGGTAGTTTGGGGGTGCGCACTCCCTTCTTTTGACCCTGACTCCCTGCTCAGAAAAGGAAAAAGAAAACAATCAGTCACAAGACACCTACAGATGCACATACTTAGATTCTCTTTGTCTGTGAAAAAAACATCCATTATTAATGCTGAAGAAATCACAAGGTAAGAAGAAAGAAATTGACAGCAGATAAAATTAACATTAACAAGGCTGACTGACAAAGAAAAGCTCATTTTACACGTGTGAGTGCAAAGGCTAATGCAACCCTCCACTTCATGCAAGTCTGCACATACCCCTGCGTTATTAAATGACAAGAAAATTCTATAAAACAGCTATTTCCTTACGGGGCCAGAACCCAGTACCGAGAGAATAGGTCGGAAAAAAACAGTAGAAAAGGGTTCAATTAATACCAAACTATTAAAATTGTGAACCAATGAGCTGTGATGTGCAGCGAGCACTAAAGGCTTCTCCTTAATGGCTTGAACTTCAAACGCAATATCAGAATGGATACATGGCATTAAGGTGGCAGTGTTGCATGCCGTCTGCAATGTGTTATCATTTGTCCTTGTCCGCAGACAGACATTGAGGCCCTGATGAAATTAGGCTGCTCCATGCTGGAATTAAAGTAAAGCCAATTAACGGAAGTAACACAAAATAAACAAGGACGAACAGAAATAAAATACAAAGCAGGAAAAACTAAATATAAAGAATAAAGGAAAATGGATCATTTCATTTGCTTTAAACATCCTTGGATAACTGTGCACTCAGGAAACAAAAGACGAGGCATTGTTTGGAGGAATTGTAAATTCCTCCTCTGTTTTTACTCAGCAATTTTCCACTTTGTGAAGGTTTCTCCTCAAGATAGGCCGACATTAATCAAATTACCATTTAAAGCATACTTTATTAGTGTCGCAAAGATTTATTGCCTTTGTGGAAAACTGGAATTTTAAAATGGAGCTGGAGGGTGCGTGTGATTATAGGGTTCACAACAATAATAAGCTGCGACTATACTTTGGCAGTTTAATTAAAAAGGGCAAAATATTAAGAATCAAACTCCTAATGAACTCTTATTGTATGAAAAGTGCTATATGAGTAAAGTCTAATTGGTTAGAAATTACAGATATGCTGATTTTTATAGCCTCTTATACTATACCTCTGATACTTATAACCTCTGTGCTCCCAAACATCTTACCAGAGGTGCTACTGCTGCCTCGGTCAGAGCTGTTGTAGGAGCCCCCGGTGTGGCTGTCGTGGCTCTGGTTGTAGGGGATGGTGGCTGGCATTGGGCTGTCACCTCCTCTGTAGCGGTCTGGTTTTGGGGAGAATGGAGTGTTTGGTTAGTGCCGCCTCAGACTCACGTGTTCCCCCATCAGAGAGGCTCAAACAAAGCATCCACTTTGTTATAAAGAAGGAAATGAAGGATGATACGATAATTTACCACCACTTCACACTGGAAACGTGAACTCGTGTACACAATGAGACGGCGTCACACGTAACAAGAGGCATGCAGTTCATACGTTAGAGTTTTCAGGTGAGTGTGTGGACACATGCAACATCTGCACAAAAATCTCCAAACTATCACACCAGATGTGGTTCCTTTCTGCAGGTACAACAAGGTGATGATAGCTTCACTCAAAGCGTCTAAAGATCTTTGAGCTATCTTTGTCTTTCCTTTCGAAAGCCGACACCGAACGTAAACCCTCACACCTGCCTTCATCACAAAATGACATCCCAGATACCATAAGATGACAGCAATTCAAGCCGGGCCCACATTTAGCGGCAAAGATTATACATGATTGCATGGAGGGTGATGAGGGGTTACATGAATGCCATACAGACAGGCAGAAAGAAAGAGTGATGATGCCTATGTTGATTGAAAAGGACTGAGGCAGAGCCAAAGGGATATATGAGCATGGAACTCTTCTACAGGTATCCACAGTGAGACTGAAAAGAGCCAGGAGAGGAGAGAACAGAGGGAAAAATCAAGTGGAGGAAGATCATGGCTCGGAGTTGACCTCTCTAACCATGGCTGCTGGGTATTCCACACACTCACCCTTGTTCAGCTTGTTTTGCTCCATGATGTTGTACTGTAGCTGGGAGCCCATTTCCTGTTTCTGCTGCTGGACCGAGGTGGGCTTCCAGCAGTGTTTCTCATTCACCTCCCCTCCACCCCCAAGTCCGCCTCCGCTCCCTCCGGTGCCTCTGTCCGAGTTTATGTTGTTGCCCAGGATGGAGGACTGGATGAGCTGGGTGGTGGCGTAAGGTGTCGGCTGGCCCCCCGGACCTACAAAGCGGCCATCTTTTAGGTTTGGGCTGTTGAAGGTCTTCATCTCATTGATCTTGTTGGACAGGTCTACGTCCCCATAGACTCCTGACTCTGGCACCATGAGGTTGGTCTGCTTGTTTTCCATCTGGTTGTTATAATTGGCGATACAGTCGGCTGGAGAACATGAGGAGGGTATTTAGTCAGTCTTTTCTGCTGCTGATCAGCTTAGCAGCAGTTTGCCAGCTTGGTAAAAGATTTCAAACAATAGGGCATCACGTGATCTACTGTAGAGCTGAAAGAGTTTCATTTGAGAAAGGCGACACATTTTCATTTCGAGCATTTGTAAGAAACGCTGCAGAGAGATCTCTACTCTGATTTTAAGTCTCAGTTTTGTTTGCCAAAAAGCGGTCTGCTTGCGGTGAGCGACACAGGTGGTGTTGCACCGTTCTCGCCTAGTCTCTCGTCAGTCCAACCAAATGACTCAATGTGGGTGTCATCTGTGTTCTTTTCCATCTGACGGCGGGAGCGTCTTTGCTCATTGAGAGGGACAGAGAGACATGTCTGTATCAAAGACCTGGAATGAGGCGCGCAGTAAAAGCACAGCTCCACTGACAGATCCAATTTTCCCTGGCTCATAAAATATTCAAATCCTCCAGCAGATCTGAGAGCCAGCCTTGCGGTAAATACCAAGGACGGCCATAGGTGCACGCCGCTCGTGCCGCGCGCCTCACATTTCAGCTGCACGGAACAGCTCAACACTTCAAAGGCTGATGTGTGAAAGCGCCCCTATGGCTCAGATAAAGGGACATTAACTCCCATTTCTTTGCTCTGTCACCTAGTCAGTGATCCTCTTAATGTTCACAGAGTTTAGGTTTGGCATACACACAAAGCATGCGTCTGGCAAGCTCCTTAGTGTCATACAGCGGGGTGTCATGCGAGGAGTGAGGGCTGCCTTTAGCCTGTTATTCCCTGTTAAACATCTCACACCATGTTAAGGTAGAGTTAAACACTTCAACCTCTGAGGGGTGATTAGCACAAAGCAAAAACTAAACTTGACTATAAAGTCCACCAAATGAATTATTAATCCTCATTGGGAAGGAGTTTGAAGTCAGGAGAAACTATTGAGTGGCTGCTGGATGGATATTAGGTCGAACAGCTGGACGGGAATTATGTGCTGCCCTTAAAGGCATAGTCCCAAAGTGCATAATTTAGAACATAAAGCATTTCATTGCGGAGTAAGTTTCCAAGCATAGGGTCGTTGGTCATGGCTGAAAATGAACACCACTGCGTCCTATGTCGTCCGGGCTGAAGCCTTTGCCTGCTTATTTCAGATAGATCACAGCATATAAGATTCTGAGGGTGAATTTGCATCTCTTTGTTGTACTACTGTTGAATGAACCAAAAAGCCACCTGCTGGCATTCCATAAGTCTTTCTTTCCTCCCCACCTACCCTACTTAACTTCTTATTCATGCTCGGCACTTCTGCCCATACATCTCAGTGTATGTTTTAGCATATACTTATGCTTCATCACTCCTTTCTCCTCCTTCCATCTGCTCTTCCAGGTGCACCCTTCTCCCTCTATCATTCTCTCTTTCTCTGCTTCTGGCCATCGTCTGCAGTCCAGCCTTGACCTCTTCGCCCGCTGCACATTTCTTAAATAACTGAGCACTTAGGGGAAATTACATTACCGGCTATAACAACTGTATGGAAATCAGCAGAGCAATTCGATTAGCAACAGAGTAGAGCTATAAGCCCTGCTCAGTGTGCTCCTTTTATTTCCTGCCTAAAACAGCTTTACTTTAACCTCAGATAAATCAAACACACAAGCACACAGCCTCTCTTAATCCTAATATTTCTCCAGGTTTTTCTTGTGGAGACCTACAGAAGGGAGAGATACACGGAACAACTCTCCAGGGAGCTAACCTAGATATCAGATTTTACTTCCTTTTTGCTCTGCAGATTCCCCCAGCTCCTACACGTCTTATCTCTACAGTTATTTTGTCAAGGACTGCGTCGTTGCCTTGGCGGGGAGTGTTTATTTTGGTTGCTGGCTACATGCGGCGGGACGACACATACCTGGTCGGCTGTACGTTGCCAAGTTGCTGTCGCTGTTGCCGTTGCCTGCAGTGCAGCAGTTGATGCTGCAGTCGTTGTGGTTGGAGCAGGAGTTGGGCCACGTGTCAGCCAGCCAGGGTTGAGTGGCAGATTCCCCAATGTTCAGTAAACCAGGCCTGAAAAAAAAAAACAGGACCAAATTGTTAACAATAGTGAGAGACTAAGCCAACACCACAATGACATTTATGTGAATGAGCTGAAGCTCCCGCAGTAACATAATATTTGAAAGAGAAGATTATGTGGAGTTTATTTATTCAGCTGAGAATACAAAAAAAACTAGAAATCCAGCTTTAGTACTTTTTGCCTTTTGGCCACACACAAGCTCAGGGAGCACATTAGGAGAAAAAAAAAGCCCAGCTAAATAGATTGTGTGTGCTTGACTTGCCCACAGCCGATGACACTTTCCCTGAGCCCTCGTGAGCATTAGCGATCCGCCTGGATTAGACAGCCAGATAAAATTCACTCCCAATGTTGCGAGATGCACGCCCCAAACAGTCAGTGAACCACAAACGTAGATTCCACTGTGTCACACAATATCTCTATCATTTGAAAAGTTTTTTATAGCTCTACAGAAGGAGAGAAGATAAACTTGAGCAACCAGAGGAGAAACCCATGCGGACCAGTCCTTCATATTATTGTCTGGCCATCCATCTCTATTCTTTCCATGTCTTGGCTCCTGTTTCTTTAGCTTTAATCCCAACACAATACAAGATCGCTTGTTCAACAGGATTCTACTGTACAACCTGACCTCAGGCCAAACACAAGAGTGTAAAAAGAGAAGACAATAAATTGTCTCCTATTGCTGATGAATTGAATCAATCTAGCATACAAAGAGAACGCAGGCTACTCTAGCAGGGCCATATATTGTTTCAGTATTCAAATATCAACAGAATGACTCCCAGTTTGCATATCCCAACACTGAATTAGCATTGAATTACGTTTCCTCATTCCCTCTTAAATGACTCATTTCTTGGATTCATTTTGGGTAATGAGCACATTTGTCTTGTACGGCCAAATACAATCTCACAATAGCTCCTCAATCAGCCCGGCAGTTGTATGTTGATATTGAACGGCCATTGTCTTTGTGCTGAGCTGACACAGCCGTGTGCATATGGGGGGATTCAATCATACAACTGGGTAATATAATGAATATGGATTTTTGATCGCTCCAAGCTAGTTATTCATTAACACATGAACAACACGCACACACACTTATAGTACAGTTTTGTAGTTTGAGGGAAAGAGTGATAAATAAACGCATATTTTCTCTTTTTTTTTAACCCGCTTTTCCCATTTACCGGCTATGTGAAAACACGCCAGTCGATACACACACACGTCTTTTGGCAAGTTGATGTAGTGTTTGCCAATCCTAATTCTCTACAGTCTCACCATTTGTGCACAATGCACCATTCCACAACATGAGGAGGTGTGTTCCTGCTGCTGCTGCTGTGTCTGTGCATGTATCTCCATTAATGTTTTATGGTGATGCTATGGCACAGCCTTGTGGTTGGATGAGGCTCTCCACCATATGGGATGAGGATGGGCTCCTGGCAGACTATATGGGGCTTTGTTCCTGTAGTATTATCACATACTTAATGCACCTCCTTACCCCCTCCTCTGCTGTGTGCCACTATAGAAAGGCACAGCACTCCCCCTAGTGCTCGTTGAGGAAAAGTACACCTGCCCAACCCTTTTCCTTTATTCGGGAGGTTTAAGATCTTTTTATATTTGAGATTAAATTCTAATCATCCTTCAGGTTCCCAGAATGTGATTTTATATTTGAAATACTATCATACAAATGCTCTCTAAAAAATGAACTCTTACCTTCCGGCACTGCTGACACCTTCTCCACCTCTCTGATATGCCACTGAAAAGAGAGAAAATCATGAGTTCAAAAGCTGATTTCACCGCCGTTGCACATATCACCACATCATCATCCTTACCCCCGTCACATACGGTCAACACGAAGTGATTCATTTGATATTGAATTGCCGGCTTTGTGAGCGATGATGGAATGTGTCTTTTTTTTAAAGTCTGCGTTATTCTATCAGTTGGAGTGTGAATGAATGTGTGTGGCATAATTTCAGCTGACTCACACACATAGCAACAGGAGCAGGAGGAGGATGTGTAAGAGGCTTATGAAGAACAAAGATGCAGAGCTCTTTGGTTGTCTGGCTCGGGTTCAGTGTGTTTGAAGCTCTATGTGCTGCAAGTTGGACTCTTTCAAGGAGCTCTAAGCTGCCGGTGTGTGGAGGAGAGATAAACTTCCAACTTTAATTACAATCTCTTCCCTGAGAGGAGAGAAGGTGGAAGAGGAGGCAGGCTGGGCCACGGCTGTGTTCATTCCCTGTCTCTTTTTCAAAACAGGATGTGTGTTTGGCCTGTGCGTGTAGCCAGAGGAGTCAAGTTGTAGATTAAAATCAGCATAATGCAATGTAAAGTCCTGGTTTTACACCAGGTACCAGGGCAGGGGTTTTTCCTCCTAAAGAGACAGTGTGTTTCGCCTGAAAGATTTCCAGCAGATCATGGAACAAGCCTGCAACTGCAAAATTATTCTATCTGATTGGATGCCTCAAGGCTCACAAAAAACAGCACCGCTACAGTGTGTTCTGCACAGACAGGATCAGCCGGCGTAGCCACAAACACACACTGTACGGCATTGTGTCTCACACCGGTGCGTCCTCTTGTCTATTCACTGTTTCACATTTGCCACTGCACTAAGCACTGCCAACACCCCTGACACGCCTCCGGGGAACAAAGAATTTCAGATGGATAAAAATCCACAAGTGAAAGGAAGAGGAGGAGAGGGCTGTAAACACAAACTTGCAGAGACAGAAAGATAGAGACACAGAGAGCTTTTCTTTTTATCTCTTTTACGCTGTGTCACTTCAGTTCACAGATAACCTCCTTAGCTCCGCTGCCACTTGCCTATCTAATTGGTGTGTTGGAGTGCTGGTGGTGTGTCATTCTCCTAAATCCCATCTAAGGTTGCCAGCAGCCCTTTGATCAAGTTACCACTAGTTTTAACAGCTTCTTAGCAGTGTGGCCTCCTCGTCTTTGAGCGTTACGTTCTGTCATTTAGCGGAACATTTATATCGAGGCAGATCCTTAAACTGTTGACTCCTTTTGTTGCTTCCCATCACATGTCCCTCACTTACTTCTCTACAGTTACAAATGAATCTATTCAGACTGGAGCTGTAAAGACCATTAGAGGTAGACGTACTGAAAAAGCTGGAGCTTAGTGAATGAACTGTGTAGAGTGTGAATAAAGGTTCTTACCTGTTGGTGTAAAAGTAAAGGATGGCACTGTTGGGACAGAAAAAAAAAAGTGTTATTGAACTGTTCTGCTTGATTTTTCTGCTTTAACACAACAAAATTTCATTTTAAGCTACACTTCCACAGTATTCACACGCTACTCGCTGCCCCCTCGTCTTTGATCCCCTCAGATATCCCGGAGGGGGAAAACGAATGTTGAGCCAGCTGCTGGTTCAAATCCTGGCCCAGACTGTCGGAGGCCCGCTGGTTGGGGGTCACACGCTTGGGAGATATCTGCTGTTATCTCTGACACTCACATCATCACCCTCGAAGTTTAATTACTCACACTGAAGCATGGAAAGGACCTTTTTATAAGACATTGATCCGCTGTAGGCACATTTAGATGCTGTAATGACTGCTGTGGTCTGCATCTTCAGTCAAATCTTTGGTTGTTGTTGTTGTTCAAAGAAGTGAGAAATGTAACAGTAAGCACTGCAGCTGATGCAACATTGCACCACGCTGGTAGTCATCCAGCACACCGCCTTAAAGATGTCCATTTTAGAAAATCTGCTGCCTGCCGTCAGCTGAAAACTGCATCTGCGAGAGACGACTGAGAAGACAGATACTGCTGTTGTCACTTTTTTTTTTATTTCCTCCATTATTTCATACGCTACCTGTGCCAACAAAAGTCCTCTAAAAACCACAATCATCTTATCATGTTAGAATCTCTCCCCTTGATGCTCAAACTAGTCTAAAGATACCAGCGGGTTGGACGGCTTTTATCTGCTCGATGAACGCCTTTGAAGAGGAGACGTACACAAAACAGTCTGAGAAATGTGAACGTGACTGAAATGCATAAGTCAGGTTTCCATTCTGATGCACGACTGTCGGGCTAAATCAACCCGTTTCTGTGTTCTCACAATGACGTCGCTGATCAAAACAACAGCACAATGAGGAGGTCTGTTTTATTAGATTCACTGTCAAGGTAATAAGAAAAAGCTGCCTGGCTTTTTTTTTTTTTTGCTGCTGACAAACTTAAATATGTACTCTATTAGAGACAACACTAGCATACAGTGTAGGACACACTAGTCCCAATTCAACCTATTTCACCCTGAGTGCAGATTGTTGATTCATGTGGTTGCAATTATACTCTCTTCAAAACATTCTTAGTAACCAGTTCCAACAAAGACCGTGGCCTCTTGTGGTCTGAGCGCACAAGCAGGAGAGGGAGGGGAGTATGTCGGCCTACTGGTCCCTGAAGAGCTTTGCTTTATTCTTTTTTTTTTTGAGTAAACATATATGATCACAGTAACCTCATCCAGGATTCTCCTCTCACACCTATCCACGGACCATTATTGCATTCATAAAATATTGGTCTCCAGACTGTTTTCTCTGTAATCTAAGACATAATGAAAAACGCGACCGTTCCAACCATTACAGACCACACAGGTATTTGCAAACGTGCACGGAGCTTCGGGAAAAGCTTAGCCGAGGTGACATAACTTGCAATTCTCACGATTAACATAGCCGCGGCAGATTTAGAACACGGACAGCTTGTGCTTTCTGTGTGACAGCCACAGATTAACAGCTAAGTCAGTCTATTGTTTGTGTGTGTATCAAGGCTGAAGGGTGGATCTCCTCTAACCTTGGCAGCCAGCAGTAAACCTGAGCCTAGCAGTAGGGGATGGAACAGGTAGCGCTCACAGGCAGCAGCTGCACAGCCCAAGGCCACACATTAAGCCAGCCCACACATAAATGAGACTCCGAAAGAAAGGCTAATGGCTCTCTTTATACTCTAACTATTGCGGGCAGAGGCTGGGCATGTCATGAACCCTGTCACTTTGACTTAAGTCGCGTAAAAACCCAACGCTGCAAGAGGTTTGGAAATGCAGCTCCGAGCTTCTTGGATTTCTTACAACATATGTTAAGAAGTGTTTATTAGCAGGATTGCTAAATGCTTAACTCCTCCATTTCTGAAGGCCTTTCTCTAAAAGGACAGCAAGAGTACTTCAAGCATGTGAACATGTCAGCATGCCCTTGATAAAGAGGGATTATGGCAATACATTCCCTCTTTCCCAGCACAGTCTGAAGGGAGTTGCTAAAAGGGGGAGTTGTTGGACCTCAAAATGTACTTTACTGAAAACACTCTTCACACACTCTTGCAGAATCAGCGTGACGCAAGTATGAAAAAGAAATAAAAGACGTCTTCATGCAGCACTCTCAGCAGGAGCTCGCATCGCGTCTTAAAGTACTCTACTGGAAAGTACTTTCAGTTAGACTTCACCTCGAGCGCTCTACAAAGACACCTTTCAGTGTGTGACAGAGGGGGGATGTACGGTGGGTTGGCAGCGTTTGGGATGAAGAAGATGGAGGAGACCGGCTTGACACAGACACGAACACAGGCCCGCGCTAATAAATATTGCATTGCGTTTCCCCACCAAATTTTCCAAGTGAGAACACCTCCTCCAACTCCAACCCAGCGATGGAAATTAGAAATTCAAGTCGATATTCCTGTGAGTGTTAAACTTCTACTGGTGCACTCGTGTACTGACCTTTGCGTATGCCTGCATAGCTGCTGGACAGGCCATTCCTTTTCTTGCGGTGCCTGTACAACCAGATACTGAAGACCATGAGGATAATCCAACAGGCGGCTCCTATGCCTGCTATGAAGGCCGGCTGTTTGACTACATCTGAGATCTGCTGGGACAGCGGGTTCTCCTGGCTCACAGTCTCTGTCATCCGCCCGGATGCATCTACGGGTAGGAAAGGATCAGAGGAAATACAATAACATGATTGGCAATCTTGACAAAAGTACATTTGGTCATGAAAAAATTGGATGGCACATGAGAGTTGCGATAGCAGGAGAGAAGAAAGTCTGAAACCAAAGGCTTAAAAAGTGGCAACAGCCTGAAATAGATGAATATATTTAAAATAAATGGAGCCTGCACAGTACATAAATAGGAACATTTTTTTTTTTCCCTGATACATAAAAAGATTCTTCATCTCAGCAGGTGAGTATGAGGCTGGGTTGTGGAAATGGAGTTGTTTCCCTCTATAATTCAAAAGGCTTTCATCGCAAATCCCAGTCAACAATGGCAGGTGAGCAGACAAAAGCAACCGAAAACATTCAAACAGAGTCTGTGCGCCACGCCAGCCTGATGGAATCGGATAGCAAAACAGAGAGAGGCAGCGTTTATGCAGAGCAGCGGAGGTTTCATAATCATATAAATAAATCCACCGAGATCATCCTCAAATACAGACACCACAGTAATTAGCAAACTGAGGCACATGTGTGGAAAACTGAGGTGTGAATGCCTCCAAGCCATTTCTGCTGTGAAATACAGTGTAAAGATGCTGCCTGCACGGCTGCTCACAACAACCTGCTCCCGGTCTGTTTTTCTCATCTGTCTATTCTCTCTCATACATGAAAGACTCCTCTGACTCGCCCCACCCCCTGCCATTCTGAAATTTCTTCATGTTCTTGTTACTTTTTGTCTTCATCTCTTTTTTTTTTTCTCTCTCTCTCGACTCTTTCATGTTGTGGCCCCTTCTCCTCCACCAACCCTCCAACCCAGAGGCGAACAGAAACCAGCTCGCTGCCTTTAACCCTCCATATCTGTCTGTCTGTCTTTGTCTCAGCCTGCGTCTCCATTTGGCCGCCTCTCTTCTCACTTCTCTGTCTCCTCAATTTGTGGCTCTGTCTGGCCGAGGGAGCGGAGCATGCCAATGTGACTAAGCAGCCCACAAGAGACTGTACAGGTATCTAGGCTGGAATGACGCATACAAGCTCAAGAGTGTGACAAATGCATTTGGGTGAAGCGCTGGTCCCCGAGGCACATTGTTCCACTCCAGTGTTGGAACATGGCAACAATCACCACAGGAACTCTTCAAGTGAGATAAATTGTATCAGTCACAGCCAATGCTTCTTCATGCCCATTCCAGCCTACTCAATCACACATTTAAAACCAGATGGAGCTCTTTCTCTCGCTGCCTCATCCTGCTATTCATGTGTTTTCCCATCTCTCTCCCGTGTAGACCAGCTCGGAGCTTCGGGGAATAAAAACTGACAAAATATCTCACAATATTTGCCCATCTAGACCAAAAGGACACACACACGAAAAAAAGAAAAGAAAATTACAACAACCAGCCACGCGCAGGCTACGCTGTGTTTCTTAGCATTAATAACATGTCATGTCTGAGCCCAGAGTGCAGGATTCATTATTGCCTTTGTTGTTTGAAGCAGAGCAGAGGCAGAAAACATTGCATCCTTGACTGGAGAATGGAGCAGGGCGCGGCACTCGGCTCAACAGCGCCTGCCACACAGGAATTTAATGTGTCTGTGTTGATGGCGCTGCCAGCTACAGTAGCTGAAGCCGCTTCCGTCTGCACAGAGAAACTGTAAAAACTGTCAGTCAAACTCGTCATGCTCTTCCGTGGCAAGTTTGATGATGTTTGTATAGCAAGCAATCATTTCAATTATAGCTTTAAAACGCCGCAGTTGATAATGAAAGGGAAAACGGGCAGAGGCTCGAACACGTCTGTTACTACAAAGAAAGGAATTACATAATTGTCTGTTTACTTGGCAGAAAGTCATATTACTGAAAAGCTCTTAATTTGAGATGGCTGGATTAATGCCATAATTATTTGTCAAACGATTGGGCCTCATTCAGTGGCGAGAATTGCCAGAGGACAAAAACAATGAAGTAATGCATCCGCTAGGAAAAAAACAAGACAGAGAAAGAGAACCGAGACTTGTTTCTACTCACCAAGCTGGAAGAAGGTGATATCGCTCTTGACCCCGGGACCCGCCCCGGTGCTGGCTGCTACCTCCACACTGTAGCGGATCCCTGGGGCCAGACTGGGAATCAACACGGATAAGGTGGAGCCATCGACCGTACGGTTGATGTGGTACCTGCTCTCGTTCCCCAAGCACCAAATCTGCCATAACAGAGACAAAGATAAAGTGGAAATCGGGGCGATGTTATGAGGGGTTTTCGTGGCAACATTCAATTTGGTAGCTGCCACCATTGTGTGTCCTTGGTGCTGCTAATACAACACACAGCGGGTATTGTGTTACATCCACCAAGGTAGGAAAACATTTCACAACACGACTTTCTGTTTTACAAGCTGCGCTCAACACAGGGTCAGTATTAGCTGAGGTAGCCATAACACGTCTCAGAGTAGCCTTAAACCAATGAAAAGCAAATGGGGACTGGTAATCACACCCGTAACCCAATTTGAGCAGAAGCTAAGAGCTGTCACTCGCAGGCCGACTCGAGCCAGGGTCACAAAGAGACGCATACATTCACCTCAGCATGAGGCCTGGAGACTTCCACTTCCTGAACCGCTGACATTCTGCTTTCTTTACCCCCTCACCTCCCCCTTCGCCCACGTTAATAAGCTCGCTTCCTTCGGTGTGCAGCAAACACGTGTGCATGTGTTTGCGCTGCTGTGATGGAACTACAAAGGCTTGAAATTTTCTGTGTGTCTTAAAAATTGCGGTGAGTGGCAGCGCCGCCAGGGACCGGGCTCGGTAATGAGCAGGGAACGCTCTCGAACTGGACTTAAAAACCATGAAATTACTCTAAAGTCTATCACCAGAAAACATTTACCTGGAAAATTAACAGTGGCTTAATTTTTTTTTTCCTCCACTCTCTCTGCCTCATCTCCCTTTCCACCACTCACCTACGTTCCCCATGACTCAAAGGCTTTCCAATTAAAACACAGGACTTCCACAGCATAATATATGAGAGGATGGTGCGATCCAGAGTGAGGCCATTATAAACGGGGCTACATTATCAAGTCAGGAGGTGAAGAAAGGAACTTACAGAGGTGCTATAGGAGGAAGGATGTCCAAAGAAATGACTGGAAATAAGGTCTTGTTAACCAGAACCGAGAAACGTGAGCACATCACTCCTGTTTCAGCCTCGTTACACCGACTCCCAGTGTGTTTTAGGAGGGATTTTACTGATCACTTTTAAGGCACTTCATGACCTTTCTTCTAGTTATATTTCTGACCTTTTAATACCTTATGCAGCACTACGAGATCCTTGAGCAGAGGTCTTTTGTCTGTTCTTGAGAAGCGAATGAAAGTTAAAGGGGGAAAAAAAAGCTTTTACTGTCAGGAACCCGAGGCTCTGAAACCATCTGCCCGAGGAAATCAGTTAACACATACTTTTATTAGGGGGCCTAGCTTGATTTTATTTTAATCTCTTCTGATTTTATATTTACGTTTTCAACATTGCTTTATTTATTTGCCATACTGTGTTTTTACCTGGCTCTTAAATCCTTATGATTTCATGTCTGTATGTTTTATTTTGCTGCCTCTGGAAGCCCTTTGTAACATGGATTTTGAAATAACAGCTTGTTATATTACCTTGCTGCTACATGGATATCCCTAATAAATCATATCAGCAGTACAAATGTGTTTTGTGTAGTTTAGACTCTTTAAAGGTGGAATTCTTCTAATTTTCAATGTATTAACAGCACAAATAAATAGTAAAAATACCCCATCTGTCCTGGACCTAATCGACATTTCATCTCAACTAAACACACAGGGATCTGTTGTCCTCACTCAAGACTGAACCACCGTCGGATGAAGACAAGAAGATACTGCAAGGGGGAAAAAAAAATAGTAAGAACTGCAAAAGATGTGTGAGTGTGTCTTCTCCACCAGATGGCACTGTTTCACAACTCTTGTATCCAACTCGCTCCAGCTTTTGATTTCTTTCCTCTCCTGCATCTGAGCCTCAGTCAGCACACTGAGGAGTGTACAAAGGTACGCCTCCACCAGGAATTCATTACCTTTCCATGTCTGTGTATTGTCTCTTTCTCTGCTCTGTCTGCTCCCATGTTTATGTCTCTTTCTTGTCTCCATAGGGCAAGTCCCACTTGCTCAGACCTGAGATAACTATTGTCTGTTTTTGTTGTTGTTGTTGTTGTTGTTTTCGTTACCTTGTACTCCTGGACCACCCCATTCTGCTCCTCTTCTGGAGGAGGTTGCCAGGAGACCACAATGGCAGTCCCATTGTCCCCACTCTCGGTCACTGTAACCTTACGGGGAGGGGCGCTGGGGGCTGGTGGGGATAAAGAAAAAAAGATGTTCATACATGATACAGTTTGGGTTTTTTTCCCTAACTGCATGCAGTCTCTGTCTGCCTCTCCAGGGCAATTTAGCTGTCAGAGTATCCGTTGTCTCTGTGTGAGACTGAAGCTGACGTTAGAACAAGTGACTAATCATCAAAATTACCATGCTTTTATCTGAAAACTGTTTGTTTCATACAAGTGCTTTCGCGAGTGAATAAAAGCAAATAACTGTTTACTCGAACTAGACCGTAAGTTATGACGGCGGGGTACACGGCGGTGTGCAAACGCCAACCTGTGGTCCGACCGTAATTAAAACTGAAATAATTATGAACGCGACATAAAGAGTGTGAGTGAGTGTTATAAACAGACATTTTTCTGCAAACATTATGATTAGAGCTCCAAAAACAATTAGCATCAAAAAAATGGGAACAAAGGAGAATCCAGCAGAAAAAAGATCAAAACACTCCCACACACGCAACACACACAAACACACACGCTCTCTAGTAAACACTCTGCACTCACATTTCTCTTAACTGTTCACTACAAATTAAAATTTGCAGTTGGGTTCCAACCAAACCTCACAAGGCTGCCACAACCACACCCTATGAAAATCAGTACAACACTTGCACTGGTGTGTTGTATATAGGTTTCCATACCCGAGCATGAATGCGCCACATATCAACATAGCATAATCCTGCCCTCGCAGCCTGCTGTGAACAGCTGCTGTACGCTCTCACACATGCAAGCTGTGCATATAAAACTGTGTAAACATGAAAACATGCGTGCACACATGCAAGCACTAAAGCACACAGTCATACACGTTCACATCCCCCCACCTTCCTCCAGCGTCTTGCCAATTTTGACATCACTGTCGGTTCCCTGGAATTCATTGAAGAAGGGGCGGACTTTGAATTCGTATGTGACACCCTTCCGGAGCTGCGGCACGACGGCGCTGTCCTCCCCTGGGGTTCGAACCTCAAACACGGCCCATTCGCTCCTCTGCAGCCCCTCCGGTGAAGGCCTGTACATCACCTTGTAGCCCTGGATGTACTGTGACTGCTGCTCCACCTAGTGAATGGCACGAGAACACAGACAAAGACGGGGGGAGTCAGCTTGACTCGATTATGTGATTCACAATTCACTGAAAAATGGAAGCGTTAGTGGACAACAATGGGTTCGTGCAGCTGGTACATGAGGCGCTGGATGGAATGGGGTGCTAACTCATCACTTCACCCCTCTGGTTATCCATCCACATCTACATCTCTCGTTTTGACTGTCTATGCGCCATTTGGAGCAGCAGTGATTTGTGCAAACCACACTATGAGGTCATTGGCCAAAGGTTCCTCCAAGTCTGGAGCTGGTTAAATAGGGCCCAGACTCCCAGAACTGCCTGTCTCATCCCGTCCTGCTCTCCACCGGCTGCTGAAGTCAGGAAACAGGGGAAAAGTGGATTTTTACACAGCAAACAGGAAGTTGACAATACAGCAAGTTAAATGGCATCTGATGTGGCTAAATACAGAAGATAAATGTAATTAGAAGGGATTTGTGTTAGTTTAATCTAGGGGCAATTAATGTTTCTTTGTGATCCAGTATTGTTCGAGAAAAGAATAACCGCTAACCAGTATGCTAATATCCCTACGAGTCCCTGTGGAAGGCAAGCAGCGCTGGCTTGTAAAGATTTTAGTGATTTCTTTATCCCTCCCCCATAAAATATGCTGCCGGCTCAGGTGGTCTTCATTAGCCTGAAAACTGTGCAACCATTTACCACAACACAAAGGAAAATGTAAGGAAAAAAAAGAAGCAAGAAACTCCACATTGGGAATAGATTTAACCCCACAAAACAAGGAAACTGTGGCGCTTAACTACAATGTCAGTCTCCCTCATGTCATATGTTTTACTGGAACATTCCAGCGAGACACAGTAACTGGGCAGTAATGTTTTAAATCAGTCTTGACATGTCAGTATCCTTTTCACGTTTCCTCAGCCCCATTCATCACTCACTGTGGCACTTCATAATACCTGGGAATGTAGGGGTGGCCTCATGTCAATAGGCACAACTGGGATTGTTTTTACCCTTCGGTGACCCATCCTGCAGGCTAATATCCACAACAAAAGGTGGAGAGCCGTAATGTATAGTTGTACCGTCTCGAAAAGTTACACCAAGCGGATAATTTACAGGAGGACATCAGCACTTCATATTCAGCTTGTACCAACAGAGAAACACCACCGTGAGCTTCCAGTTCTACTTCTTCCTCACCCACCTATCCGTTCTAACATCTGCAACCCATTTTCACTTAAGAGCATGAGCTGGCCGTCTCTTCCTTCTCACTTGTATTATTTTAACAGCCGTCAAGTGTTTTCAATCTAAGAGGGCACAGGCTGGCACGCCATACACTGCTATTCAGCGCTGCGTGACCTATTGCAGAAGGCTGAGCTCTGTAGTCTCGCTTTTGGGTGGTTGAGTGGTCCACTGTGGACAAAGCTGCAGATTTTTGGTATCTGGCCAGCCTACCAATTCAAGCCGATGCCAGATGGACACTAAGAACACTTGGACTGCATTCCAGGCTCCTTTCTGCAGTGTCCTTCGTCTGTAGGGTGCTGGGATGGGAGTACATTAGCTCGGCTGACTGGTCTGACAAATTGACCATGGGCGTATCACTAAACTAACCTTGGAGCTTTGGTGACCAGCTATACCAACGATCCATCTGTAGCTGGCTGCAGATGTTCCTAAGAAAAAGAAGTGACACCGGTGTATTCACGGGGAAAATTATACTTACTGTCCATTGCACCCTGACAGACGAGGAGGAGAGAATGGTGGGGTTGTGCAGGTGGATAACCACTTCTCCCAACTCCCGTTGGATTTGTCGATGGTCGACACCCTGACTAGTCGGTGGGATATCTGAGATAGGAAAAAACAGAATAAACTTTAATAAACTACAGAAAAATCCAAACACCACTGTTCTGTATGAAATTCCTGTCAGTAAAAAGGCCCTCCTCACCTTGTGTTTTCACAGCATCAGTGATAGGACTGGGATCACTCAGCCCATAGGCATTGGCTGCCCGTACTAAGAAGAGGTAGACGGCGCTGGGCTTCAAGCCCTTCAGTACAAATGACTCAGTTTTCACATGCTCTGCCAAGGTCTGCCAGCTGCTCCCTGATGCGTGACTGTGGACACACAACACAGAGGGAATGCGGGTTTAAATAAGGCCATGCAATAATTACTTTATCGACCGTCGAGCTGATGAGGTTTACCTGAAGGCCTCTATTATATAGGAGGTGGGTGTGGCTCCAGCATTAAGATTAGGTTTCCAGGAGAGGGTGATGGAGGTACGGGTAACATCTGTGACCTCAGGTTTGGAAGGGGCACTGGGGATCAGGTTTGGGTCCGTTGGTCGGTTTGGCTGGACTGGGGCTCCAAATTCTAAATGTAGAACAGAGAAAGGCAAACTGTAGAGGAAATGTTGTATTTTCCAAAACCCACTGGCGTATTAAACATCTGCATCTCATGTGTCTCGTTCTTTTGCAGTTCAAATAAACAATACATCCACCGATGTTAAAAAAAACTTCCGATGATGGACAGAAATGTCACATTTTGACACAGTATTGGGTTCAGCTTACCTTGGACCTCCAAATAGGCTTTCCATGAAGCCTCTCCACTGGGTGTGGAGGCGATGCAGGTGTAGGTGCCAGTGTCACCAAGCTGGAGAAGGAGAGGGGAGGATATTTGGTTAAATGAAAATTATTCAAACGTGTCTCACAGTTTCCTGAACTGGCAGCAGCCTCTTTCTCTCTCTCTCTCTCTCTCTCTCTCTCTGCCTCCTGCTATCTCTCCCCCACCATCAGTGCTCTGCTTATTGACATTCTGATGCAGTCTGCAGCAGGCGGCTGTCATTGCCTGATAATCTCAATAGCATCTCTTTTATAGCAGAAACTGGGAGAAAGCAGCTGGAAAGGCCAAGTGGCAGTCCATCCCTAGTCAAATGGAAAAGATTTTCACAGGATCATACACTAATTGGAGACCTTTTCTCTCTGCTGTCCCCCTGACTACCAAACACAGAAATAAATGCTCTGTGCAACAGATGTGGGGACAATCTGTACTAAAGATGTATGGTTGAACCCTGATATGCCTGCACGTATAACTTTGTCGGAAAATGTTAGGTTCATTGACATTTTAGAGTGCATATGCTGTGTAGTAATTTGTCGTCTAGTTACATTTTATTTCTGGGAACAAGGCAGCACTGGAAAACACCCAGAGAGCTCATGAATCTCTGTCTATCAAAGGCAGTTTTCATTTGTTTTTATTAGTTTAACCACGTAAAATAATGCACATTAGCTCTGGATCTGCATCAAAATACACATATGGGAGACAAACATTCAGCCAGATTTCATTCGAAGTGCAGGAGTTCCTGAGAAAATAGAGTCTCGTATTGGTACCTGGATCCTGACCAAAAGCAAATCATCATTTCCTGGCTCACGGCTTCACTTTCCCTCAAATCTGATTGAAATCGGTTGACAAGTTTCTAAGATATTCAGCTCTTTAACAGGCGAATAAACCAAACAAACAAAAAAAAAACGTAATCCTGTTGGCAAAGTTGAAAACATATGGCACATTTTCACACTGCTGCATTTATAAAAAAAAATGTCTGCTCTGTCAACTGCAGTCAAAGCGTCTGTGTAAGACTAATAATTCTGTTGTGGTTTGTTGGTGATGCATAGTGCGCTAAGGGCTACTGGGCTGATGTGTAAGCAAAATAAATAGAGAACAACAGAAAGAGATAAATTGTTTGAATAACAAAGTATAAGCATGGCCTGCCAAAAAAACTCTAGGTGTGTATTGTTTTTTTGTCAAGTAGGAAGGAAATCTATTATAACCCGTTAACAATAGCACTCACAAAACCATATTAATAAAAACAAATTACCCCACGCATCAAAAACATCTTCATTAAAATGTTGTCTGGGAGAAGTGACAAGTTCATTAATGTAAAGTGCCTGCAGAGTTTACCCGGCTACAGCGGGAGAGGGCTTCAGACGCATCCCCTCCTGCCTGCCTCGCACCGGCGGCCCAATCACAGTGCAATCTTGTCACCACAAGACACGCCAGCATTCATCAGACCACCGCAAACTGACGCGAACTCTGACCCCGTGACGCCTCCATCTGGAAGACACGTCAGCACCCCCTACTTGTCTCTCCCTACGAGTGTGTTCGGCATAACACAGCTTGGCGTCGCACACACACACACACGGAATAACACACAAAACCCACTGTGCCTGCTGACTGACAGGAACTACAGACTGTTCAACTTCACAGACTCCGTTTCAAACCCGCGACAACTGACTGACAGCCCACTGAGGGCTGGTTGCTGGCAGGAACACATGCTTTATTTACCAACCAGCAGGGGTTTGCCAAGCGCATTATGGATGTGATATGGACAACTTTGAAGTTTATTTGAATGGATTTAAACATTAAAGGCAGCCTAATAGAACATATTGATTAGAATTTATATATAGAGAGGGAAATAAATGCAAGGTAAGCTAACACATTTGTAGTCAAAGTGTTGGGTCCTGCATTGTACATTTACATTGCCTGATGTTTAAAAAGAGCTCTGAACCTGTTTGTACATGTTTTCAGGTGTCCTACCTTTGCATAGCGTATCTGCAGTGCACCCGTGTCCAGCTGTTTGACCCTGGAGTCATGCGTGGACACTAAGACACCATCCTTCCTCCACAGGATGGTGGGAGTGGGGTTACCAGATGTCACACAGTTGAGGACGACCGTACCGTCCACAGCCACCGTCTGGTTGGTCGGGCCCTGTCGGATAACTGGCGGCGGGCGGTCTGACACGACTGTGGAAAGGAGGAAGGAGAGCGGGCAATTATGTGAGGGGGTGAAAAGGCAAAAACTCCGAAGGTGTTCATGTGGTGCAGCAGGGCGAGAGGGAACACAGCGCTCAGACAATTACCTCCAGCTTGTGGGAGAAAACACATAAAAGGTATAGAATGGTGAGAATTGGGCGAACAGCGTGCAGCAATGTAAGCATGTGAAAACTGCAAGGGTAGTAGGAGTGAAATTAAATCCAATTTTAAGAACTGGAAGCAATTTTCTAATCATTCAGCAGCAGGAGTCGAACAAATAAAAACAACGTAATTAAAATGAAACGGCGTCAGATACTTAAGTCCTCTCGCTGCGGATCTAGCAGACGCCTAGCAGTATGCATAAGGACGTTTGCAGCCAACAATTCCCTGCATCCCCACACAACCATAAAACACCAAACAAGAAAAAAAAAAAAGCTTGAAAAACATCTAGCCAGAACAGACAATGTCATTAGCATGAGGATGTTTAAACTCCTCCCTGCCTCACAGCCTGTGAACTCTGGGTGTTCAACCAGTAGACACAAAAACAAAGTCAGGGAGAGAAAGCATGAGGCTGACACAAAGAGAAAGGTTGCAATGAGGAGAAAACAGCAGAAGACGAGGCAAAAGGAGATATTTTTCATTTTTATTTAGTCCCCACTGTGTGCGATTCATCATGTTCCAACTATAGGTTGTCTGCCTCCTTCTGATTATTATTATTATTCATTGCACTATTGATGACCATTGCTGTCAGCCCCACTGATTTACTAGCTACTTACATTCAGTGAGGGGGGACTCAAATTAATATCTAACACAATGTAAAGGCAACACATAATGAAGTATGTGTGTGCGCGTAGATCTTCAGAGCCACGCTGCGGTGTAATCTGTGGGCCGCTTTGTCTTTGCTTTTGTGCCGCCGATGGTACAATTACTAAAACATTGTCAGCATGACCTGTAATTACCAGATCTGCCTGTGGAGAAGTAGTGGCCTCAAAGCGGCCTGCTCACTTTAATAACTGTTATTATTATCCGGAGAGCACGACAGAATGAGAAAGAGAAGAGGAGGGAGAGATGGAGCATACCATTGTAGGCTTTAAATGAAGAAGGACATTTGGTAAATGAAGGGATGAATCTAGGTGTGTCATAGACAAAGTAATGGCTGCCCAGATCACTGTGGGAACGGTGGAAGTGAAGCCAAGGTTAGTGTACCAGGCTGAAAGAGATTGGCTAGCAGAGTAATTAGAGGACCCAATCCAGACCTCACCACACAGCCACAGTCTTCCAATGGTAGACAGCAGCAAGCCAGCCGTGGAATACCGAAGGAGACATTAGCCAGTGTGAAGCTAGAGAAGCCAAATACTGAGCCACGGTCTGGGTGCACAGGCACCAGAGAGTCTCTACCTCTGACAGGAACACATTGAACTGGCCAGACCAAACCTCACAAACCTCAGTTCGGATATTAATATGCTCTGCAGCACAACCACAGTATTACAGATGAACAGCATTATCGTCAGGAGCCAAAGATTATCTGAAATACCAATATTTATCCACTCAAGTTCTCTTTCAGTGTTCCTAATTCTCTCTGAGGCTTTTGCTGTCTGCAGAAACTGTGTTGAAAGCAAAGCTGCCTACCATCGGTGACCTCGAGCAGAGCCTTGGTGATCACGCTGCCGGCTATGTTGAGGGCCTGGCAGCTGTAGTATCCCATGTCTGAGCGTTCGGCATCAGTGATGGTCAGGTCGCCAGTCTGAGACACAGACAGTCGGCTGGAGGGTTGAGGAGGTTGGTAGGAGAACAGCAGGTTCTGTAAGGAGGGCAAGCAGAAGTGAGTTGAAGAGGTTGAAGATTTCTTTTGAAAAAATGGCGTCTACATCAGGGCAACGTATCGCCTCAGCCTCGTCCTTGTGATGTGCAATGCAACTGTGGCAACCTTAACCCATCATTTCACAACTTTTATTTTCTGCTTGACACGAAAAGAAAACTGACGAATCTACAAGAAAAGTCTCATACAAACTTTGACTACTTTAATTTACTATGATTTTAGAGTTTTTCTCAACTTTACTTAAAAGACCGAGTTTGATGCACTACGAAATAAGCGAGGAACATTAGAGAAAAACACCAAAAAGGAAGACTTAATTGAAAAAAGAAATGCAAGTTCAGTTGAGTGGAAATATTGTGGCTACAGAACGGATGATGTTGACCGAAAACAGGTACTGTGTTGGCAGCAAATGAAGCCACTACACAAGGCAACATGACTAATTTGTTTGGTCATTTTAACCAGCACCACAAAGCTCTGGATGGTGAGTGCAAAGACAGATCTGAATGACATCCAAAGACAAACAAAAACAAAAACTCTTTTGGATGTCTTTGGCAGTGTTACTCGGTATGAGAAAGGTTCCAAACGCCAGAGAGAAATCACGGATAACGTTTCATCTCACAAAAAAACAAAAAAAACAAAACCAACCATCACTATTACCAAAGTGTGTTTTAAAAACACGATTCAGCCGCTTGCCAAGTGGTTCATAATACCACCACACACCTGTTCTTGTGGAGTTTGTCATCCCACAGCTGAATGAAAAGTGAAAGTTGAAACAGAACTGCCACAAGTGGAATATCATGCAGCTACAGTGGATTTATGATCCAGCCAGACAGTGAAGCTCTACATTAGTCTGACTGACTTTATTAATGATGACTCAGGACTGAAAAGTTTGCAAAGTACATTTTTCCAGGTTAATCATACAAGTGGGAACATCGCAGCAGGGATGACAGCACTGTTGGCTTCTGGAGCCTCGATGAGAGACATCAAGGCTGCAGTGCTTTGGCCACAGACTACATTCAGCAGATGGTTTGCTACACTTGTGCTGTATTTACTGATGATTTTTTTTTTCATATTGCAGAAAAACGAAATATTGCAAAGTCATTTTTTTCCTGAAACTGTGCAGCCCTAATATCCATGCAAGCATTTGTCATGAGTTTCCAGCTATCAAGGGAACTATGCCTAAAAACAGTTCTTTCCAGCTCTTGGAATGAACTAGCATGAATGCTAGCACACCCTCCAAAACCTTCATTGCAGTTTGATTTACCTGACTGCCTTCCCGTTGCCAGAAAATGGCTGGTTGTGGGTTCCCAGTAGCTTCACACTGGAGTGTGACGGTTCTGCCAACTCCAACCACCTGGTTCCTTGGTCTTACCACAAATGCTGGGGGCACTGGAGGACAGCCATGAGAATGGTTAGCCATTGAATAGAAACAAACATGTCATAGTATATTATTTTGTCACCATAATATTACAGTTACAAGTGGTGTGGGATACTAGAATGTAAGACAAAAGCAATCTATCTGCAGCTACTGTGCTTGTATGCAAAGTTGCTCTTAAGGAATCAGGCTTTCTTGCCAAACTTTGCAGGGTGTGTGCACAGCAGATTAAACAGGACGCTGATCAAATTCAAAATGCAAGCATATTATAGATGTACCGAATAGAAAAAACAAGGGTTACTCCCATGGCCCTCATTTGCATGGGCAAGGGCATGGACCATTAAAATTTACATGGAAATGGGGAATAAATTTGAGCCATCTGTCCATGCTGACACCCTCCAATAGTGCAGGCCTCAACCAGGATGCGGTATCCATGCATCTTAATGACAAATTCCATCTCAGATAAAGTGTGGCGACACAGCCCAATGTCATCCATGCAGCTCCGCGTTGACACTGGTCTAATAGGTCTGTGAAGACACACAACCTGAATGTGGAGGTCGAGAGGCAGGCCACTTTACACCTTCAATTCAAAAGCACTCTGGATATGCCCTCAAATATTACAACTCTGGAAACATTTTAATCTTTTTTACACAGGGTCTGTATAATACATAAGGAAAGGCAATCTGAAAACTGTCACTTGAAATACAGACATAATTTGTCCATGAATAAGATGGGGTTTTGGGTAATGCATAAAAGGGGGAAAATAATAGAATGAAATGATGCAGCTTTACCTTGGAGGCCCAAGCTGAGCATATTTTTTTTTACCCATTAATGTCCTTTTGTCACTGTTGCCCATGACAACAGAAACACGAGTGCTGATTGGAGGGTGGAGAGGTGATGGGAGGAGGATGGAGGGGGGTTGTGACAGCTTCCTGTCTCTGTCAGGGCGGTGAATAGGTGACGGGTGACATTTCAACTTACCAGACACGACTAAAAAGGAAACAAAAACACAACAACAAAAGACCCAAAGATGAATAAATAAATAACAAACAGCATGACATAAAGGTGAGAGATAAGGAAAAATAACAGTGTGATGTCCGTGGGCACAAATAATCATGTTACTATTATTCTGTGAATAAAAGACATGGCATATTTCACCTGGGGACCACAGCAAAGAATAATTACTGAAAGAGATTCTGGAATGCCGTAAAAACACACAACATCAGAACATCTACTGAGAATAACTTTTTTTCTTAGTCTTGAGACATGTTCAAGGACAGGAAAAAATGCTGGCGTAAACAAAACAAAATGACACAAAAGGCACACAGATAATAGCATAAAACACACACAGGACAGATGTTCTACGCTCAGCGACATCATGCTTTGTTTATCTTTTGCGTCTCTCTCTCCGGGTGTCGTGTGAAGGTGAACATCGCTGTACCCTTAATGAGCTTTAGAGCACCCCGAGGAGCACCTGGATCACAGTCCCGCAGACGTAGCCTCGCAAATGTAAGCCCGCTCCATAAAAACACAAGGTGAATGTTAACTGTCACTCTCCGGCCATAAATCTCCACCCCCGGCCAATCACTCACCTTATCTAATCTGTCTGCCTCAACGGCTCCCTCGGAAACATAAACGCTGTCAGTCAGAATAATGACCCAGCCCCCTTTTCCTCCTCCCCCTGCCCATCTCTGGCCTTTAAAATGCAGATAAGACGCACATCAAACACTCGGAGAAGAAGACGCTCGCCGCTATCCGTGTGCATGTGTGAGAGGGTCTAGATACACACAATCATGAGAACGCACACACACCCCCCAAATACCCCGTAACACTTCCACACATCCATTCATGTGTGTCTAAGCCTTTAATTAGGTAACCGGACCTCTCCCATGCTGCTGTGATCACAGTTGTGGACCTGGAGGGAGAGGTGAGCCTTAAATCTGACCTGGCTACTTTGTTGTGGGCTTTTTTTTTTTTTTTGTGGGCTTCCAGCGTGGAGGGGAGTCTCTATCAATAAGCTGATCAGAGCAGCACACTGAGCATTGTGGCCTCCAGCCCAATAGGAGGCAGGCTACGAACCAAAGAGCAGCGGGCCTATCATCGGTACAGGAGAGGGAATTAATGGATCTGGCATCATCAGTAGCAGCTCCCATTGGGACGTCTGTAGGATAAATGTGGCTCTCCTTCTCCTTTGTCCCTGAGATTCTGATCAGAAGTGTGGTTTGTCTCAGGCTCCATTAGATGATTAAGACAAATTAACGCAGAGATGCAGAGATAGAGAGACAAAACACCACTTCTATACCCGACCAGCTTCTATGGTATTTATCATCACTCTAACAGCACACACACTGCTGACAAGAAAGTTCCTCTCATTTACTCTTTTTTTGGCACCAGTTCCAAGTCTCCTTCCAGACCCTTTACATGGGTTATTAGCAACGCTGCTCTGGGGAAAAACCATTCCATTCAAGACCTTTCTACACATAAATCAGTGCTAATGGCAAACTTAACCAGCTGAGGAAAAATAACACGCTGATTTTCTGAATTCTATCCAATGGAGTCCAAGAAATCTCCTGGCGAAGTTTAAATAACAAAACGTTGTATCTACATTATCTATCCACACCAGACCCACATCAAAATGTCTAATTCCTAGATCTTACGGACCTATGTGACGCTAGTTTGTTAGCTAGATCTCACTCCTACATTCTCATGTGGTTTAGATTAACTCTTTTACAACCAAACTATAAATAGCACCAGTGACTTTTCCAATTATGTGCTTCTTCCATCAATCAATTCAATATTTTACTTGACACATTTATAAGTCCAGAGGAGGTGTAGTAGACTGACAAACACGCGTGTACGACAATAATTCACTGATTAAGTTGGTAACGAGAGCAGAGCACATTGAAAGAAAAACAGCCCGAGGCGCCACTTCCACAGTGTCGACATTGTTCACTGACCGTGGATGGCGTGAAAATCCCCCCCAAGTCCACACAGAGCGGGATTCTTCTCATAAACTGTCCCCGCTCTCAAAGGAGATTGGCTTTGAAGGCCAACATCTTCAATATTGCGTGATGTTTCTAATGTCATTTCCCCCCCAAATTTAATGCACTGATAAAGAAACCGCATAATGTAACTGTAGGCTTCTGTATTTAACCCACTTTTTTTTTAAAGCCCAGTTTTAATTAAATTGGTTTTATCGTTCATTTACACATCACAGCACATTTAGGAGAAAAACTTAAGCGCAAAGATGCATTAATTCCACTTCGGCCTTAAATGTCAGATAACCCATTTTGTGGCGTCGCTCTCTCTGCCAGTGCTTCTCTACCGCTGAAATTATTTAATTCAGCTGCTCAGTTATTCTTACGCAGCGGCTCGGCAATCTACTGCCCTACTTTGGGTTTCGATGCAGGGCGACGGCGATGCCCACTGAACCCACAGACTAAACTTCTGCCCCCCACATTACTGTTGTCTTCACTACTACAGCGACATCTTGCTACCTATACATCGTTTCTTCTACTTTGGCCCGCTCAGACCTACAATTACCCGGCTTTTCTTTCCATTCCTATGCCCGCATCTGTAATTAGAAGCATGTCATTTCCGGGCGTGGGACTGTGGCCGGCTTCTCTTTAATTAGCTGGACTACTCAGTGCCCACAGCCTCGCTGGCCTCCTCATGTCCTGGTCTGGATGAAGCTTTGGGGATCTGAGAAGTAGAAATGGTTCTAGGAATTTTCAGAGCTTCAAGGTTTATAATGTGCCAATAGGAAAAGAATTCACAGGATTCATATACCATTATCCCTTTCACCTGATTTACACTTTTTAAATTCTTTTTTTTAAAATCTGCATTTGTCATTCAAATCTGTGGCAGGGTTTCTTCTTTGCTTTGCGTTGTGTCTTGAAGTGTTTTTACTTCTGTTTTCATGCCTCTCTAAGTCTTATGACATGGAGGATTGGGAGGCATAATGTATGAAAAGAGGGTCAGCGCCTTGCTTCTCTGCGTGCAGGCAGCAGGGGATGGCCTGAGGTTAAGACATTTAATTTCCACTGAGGACAGGGAAGGTTTTAGCATTTCAAATATGATTCTAAGTCAGGAGAACAGCTTATTGAACCAGTGCATCAATGCTGTTCCCTTTCATTAACTAAGCTTTCATCAGGGAGACAGAAAGAAGGAAAAAAGGCAATAAGTGAGGTGGATATATTGATGGCCGTATTGACAGGTGCGCCTAATCTTTGCTCCTCAAACCAATTGCAAGATTGCTGTCTTGTGGAGGAAAGCAAGAAGTAATTGTAAAGGGTAGCCATGTGAAGATGAAGTATCTGTATTTGCAGGTGGGGGTTGGCAGGAAAAAAAAATTGCCTTGTCTCTTTAAATCTCCGCTGTGCAGACTGCTGGTAGTGACATTAATATGACTGACCTCACCACTGAAATCTCTCTCCCCCTCTGTCCCCTTCTATCCTCTTCACCACAATCGCCCCCAGACTCAATTCTCAACCCGTTATGCACCAGTAGTGAGCCACCTCAACATACTCACTATCCCTCCATCCAATCCTCATCCTCTGTGCACCAGGCTTCCTTCTCCTCCTCCCCCCTCCTTCTTGTCTCACCGACTCCCAACATTCCCATTAGTTTGCCGTTAAATGGCCCCTGTGTTCCTCTGATTCTCAAGAGGGTCTTGGGGTGATCCCAGCCCCCAGTTCCTCTGAATGGTTTCTTTCTGAATGTTCACGCTCTGTGACCGGCTGCTTTATATTCCAACTGTGTTAATAAGACATCCAATGGAGAGGGCCACTGGAGACGCGCAGATATTCCATAGGTTCACAAATAGTACTGTATGTCTCCAAACATGAAGGAAGACAGGCCTCCGGAGAAATGCCACTTGTACGGGGCAAATGAAATCGATTGGTGCTGAGCTCCCATGTGCACGACTCTACAGCTGTTATGGATTCTTGCGTTTCTTTTTATTAGAAATCAATCGGCTAATTGAGAGAGAATAGTTGAAAGTGATGACCATGTAGTACCAAAGCTGCAGGCTATAATTGCAGTGTGGCCGGCCTAAATTGCGTTTGAATCAAGCTGCACAATAACCCAAAATGGAAATTAATTCGGAATAGATGTCCAAGGGGCTGTAAATAATATATTTGGCCTGCAGAATAGTGGGAAACTGGGACTCGTAGCGGTCTTACCGTGGACGGTGAGCGTGGCCGACGCCTCCGCCTTGCCCACCATGTTCTCCGCCACGCAGGTATAGGAGCCCACGTCGGCCGAGGCCAGGCGGCGGATCTTCAGGGTGTGGTCCTCGCGGATCTCATACCTGGATTAAAACAGGTACTCGTGTATCACATGCTGTCAAGCACACAAAACATTTGAAGACAGACAAAAGCAAACAGCGGATCAAACAAAAAGAGGGAGTCGGTGAGTGAGGACGGTATTGTTTGATGAAAGGGGACCGGTCGATGAGTCATACCTTCCTTTGGGCAGGTCACCGTCGTCTTTCCTCCAGCGCACAGTGGGAACTGGGTCGCCACGGGCCTCGCACCTGAACTCCACACTTTGGTCCACTAACACCACCTGGCTACCTGGGCGACGCACGAAGCTGGGACGCTCTGCAGAGACGAACATAAATTAGACACCGCAGAGCACAGCAGTTCTACAATACTGTTTTGATTAAGCTACAGTCATGACATCAGCAGCTTCGATTCCCACAATGAATTAATCTTGGCTTTGTGCTCTACAGTTAAAAATCTAACTGAAAATCGAATAAAACCCAATGGAAAAATGCTTTCTTGGAAGTAAGTCTGGTTTTAAGAATTTAGTTTCAGGTCAAGTGAGGTGTCATGAAATGAAAACAAATAAATGTAGTGAAATAATGATGTAGTTTCCAAACTAATTTCTGGTTAATGACACACAAAAATGCAGTCTGAAATACAGACATGAGTCACAAAAAACCCCCCACAGATCAGCAAACACTAACTGCTTTGTGCTACACGATATGGCTTTAATTACACAAGACAAGACAATAAATTAATTGATGACAGGGCACAGCGTAACCCCTGACACAGAAAAGCTTTGTCATCTTGTTAACCTTCTCACCCTGAAGTCCTCTGAATCTCAGAGGTCCCCCAAACCCAAATCTGTTGCTTTTTATTTTCACGAAGGCTAAAACAAAAATCATAGCTCTCAGCCTCTCTGGACACATTCCATCTGATGGGATACCGGCCCTGACGACTAACCAGCATGGTTTATAATTAACCAGGGTTTCTGGGTTATGACACTCACTCAGACGGTTTTCCTTATTTGTTCTTGATTTATTTCAGTTTAATTATTTATCTTGATGAAATGGGCTTTGTTGTCTTTCTTCCTGACAGGTTATAAGACGTCTCTGAGGAGAGGCGCTAAAGGAATCGAAAACATCAGGAGTCTGGACGTGCTCCCTGCTGGGGACACGGGAGAGTATTAGGGGTCGGAGGTCAGCCACGGTGAAATAGGGTGCAGCTGGCTGAGAAGCTGCTGGAGAGAACCTGAGATTCATAGTTTGGTGTGAGAATGGAGGTCATCTCACACTCTATCTGATAAAGGTCACCGGCACCATTTAGTACCCTGGGAGATAGACGATCGAAGCTTAACATCTGGATCCTGTTTTTTACTGCAGACAAACGGCAAAAACGTGTTTGTGCATGTCTATGAGGTCGCCTGTGAGACGACAGATTGAGGTACTCAATGAGAGAAAAGAAAGGGTTAATTACCGAGCACTGTCAGCTCTGCTATTTCGCTTTCACGTTCTCCAACCATGTTTGTGCCGACGCACACGTACTTCCCAGCATCGGTCTTCCGGGCATTTGTGATCATTAGCTTCCCTCCACGTATCTGAAAGAATTACAAAAAAAAAAAAGAGGTGAGAAGGCTAAACACGGAGAAGAAAAACATTAATATTAGAGCCTGAGAGACACTCGGGGCCTGTAGTTGACACAGCATAGCTCAAACATTACAAAACACTTCCTGAATGTTCTCAACAATGCCTGTGAGCATTTAGGTACCAAAACACCATTACAGCAGCATCATAAAATGTACGCACGAACACATAATGGGTTGATGCTAAAGAGTGTTTTATTGTGTTTTTTTGCTCTGAGCTTGAGACCAACTGGGCTACTTTATCTGTTTTGTGTTGCTCCCAGGCAGCTTCCATCACTATCAGCTGGTCTGTTGCTCCTCAGGGTGAGACACTTTCCCAGTCCAACACAACCGCAGGTCCCTGAGGTAACACCTGAGGCACTGTTGGACTGCAAGCGTTTTTCCAGTCATCTCCAAGCGCTTCACGACAGCTCTGTCTTTTACTGAATGGGGAATGAGGGTTTTGTGCATTTTTTTTTCCTACTGTGTGCTTACAAGAGAGAGCAAGTGAACATACTGTACACTCAAGTGCACACACACACACACACACCCAGCTGTAGGTGTGTGTTTGTCCAGGTGAATGTCATGTCTGTTATTTCCCAGGGCTTTGATTACAGGCCAGAGGAGATGCTTTGTTCTCAGGCAGTCAGAAAGGCAGCCCCGGCCCCAGCACAGGCCTCTCAGCCCTGCTCTCAGCTGACAGCCATGCCAGTCAGCACCGACGCAGACAATAGTACGCTGCACCGGTGATCTCTGTGCCTTGATAGAGCTCAAGGTTTTAAATGCACACATGAGCCTGCAAGACCAGGACCACCCCCTGCAAGCATGTAATCGATACCCTCATTAGAGAGCCACTGACAGAGAACTTGACACACAATATTGCAAAAATCTGCTTTACCCATGACTACCATGTTAATCCCTCTTACACGTGTGTTGGCTTGCATGCCACGATGTCTCCGTTAATCTACATCACTGCACTTCACGTTCTCATACAGTACGTTTTCATCAGTTTTTATGAAGTGGCCTGGGTAAGTCTTAAGATTCTTCAAGGACAACTTGGACAACGGGCACATTCTTTAGGTTCTGAGGCATTCCTCAGCCCTTCACTCCTGTTTAATATTCATGGTAAAGCAGGAGGCAGAGGGACTTGAAGAGGCTGTGGAAGGCTGGTTTATTTAGGGCACCCTGTGGTGCTGGAGGGGTTTGAAGTATCATTATGTTACTGTTTGTTTGAAGAAAGGCTTAACAGCTAAAACACTGTGACACTCACAAAGGCCCAAGGTCAGGGCAGACCATGCAGCAGAGAAAGAGGGGGGTGCACTGTTGGTTCCACAGGGCTTTGACATGAGGATCCATTTAAGGCCCCGTCCACTCCATCCATATTCCTACCACTGTGTTTCTGTAGCAGTTTCCCATTCTCCACAGGCATATTTGGAGTGCCAGAGCAGCAGGGACTCTGAGAGCTGGCTAAAGTAAATGAATGCAGCAGCGGTCCTCTTTTTCTCTGCATGCATATCCTCTCAACACAACACAGTGCAGTGCACAGGCTGCTGAAAGCCCCAACAATCTGACCATTATCCCTGCATTACAGGGAGATGGCTCTATCCTGTTGCCTTTTGTCTCGTGTCATTTGGCAATGCTGATAATGCAAAAGCCTCCATTCAACACCAACTCTGTTGGTATTCACACAGCAGTTCATTTTCCAGGCTGATAATTAGCCACAACTACTGCACAAAAGAGGAAGGACAATGTGCTGCATTTTAGCCATTTATGATGCTGCAGACAGACTCTTGCTCCAAGCAGACAATGGTCTGGGCTTAAATACTGGGATTTTTTTTTTTCCTTTTTCTGTTTATTTATCCTTCCCTCATTGTCCCTGAAAGACCAGTTGGACAAAGTTGGGAGGAACGTGGCCAGCTGCTGCTAGCAGCACACCAGCATTACAGACCAACCTCACTTTTTATGGCTCTGTGGGAAACCTTTTACAAATGCCCCACATGAAGTCATGAATATATGCGACAGGGCACACAGCAGGCCATTGGTGTTTACACACAGCTGACTAAAATAGACAGAAAAACACAAGAGTTGACTTTAATATTTCTTTCCCTCTGAAGTTTGCTCCCTTCTTTTTAATGCCGTGTCCAGAAAATCCAAACCATCGCATGCCAGTAACGTGCAGTGTGGAGAGAAAATCCCCACTGCAGGTGGTTTGGGACCTTGCTCTGATCACCAGAGATCACCAAGGAGACTGCACGTTCCAGCATGTCGCACGGTAGAAGAAATGGACCAAACATAACGATGCCGTCTGGATGGAGGGGGGGACCTTTGACGAGCTCAGCTGTTCATCACATTAAAAAGATTTGCTTCCCCCTTTACAGTCCTATATTCACTCAGAAGAAATTTACTGGACCATAAACAAATTCTGGACAACGCCCTGTGATTGTCCTATTTCTAATACAACTTGATCTGCGGTCATTTTTCCACAGGACACTGTTCAGACTCCCATCTGTCTCCACAGTTGATTACACATATTTAGGTGGTCGTACATGACGTCTAGCACTACTTTTAAAGTGGTCATTTGGGAACACTCAGTCTGTGAGGTTTTGTGCTTGACAGGAAGTTTACAGTGAGCAACACCAGCTGGTCCAAACTCTGTTTCAGTTCCACAGAAGGCCCAACAGTGCTGCAGGCTACAAGGACGCAGCTCTGAGTCATTTAGCCTGTGCTACAGCGGCAGTATTCACAGCGTTTACTCAAAGGATTTCACCCATCAGCGCACAAAAATCACATATACAACAGTGAGAATAAGTCCACACTTCCTCCGTGAAAGAGGTGGCATAAGTGCATTCCAGAAATAATTTATATACAGCAGAAACAGAGTGTGTCTGTGTTGTGTTTAGAGCGGGAAGTGTTATTATGGCAAAGGACATGGGTTAAGAAGCGATGCATTGCGCGGCGATGAAACAGGACTGCTTTGCCTTCAGAGTGCTTTGTCCTTAATCCTTAACAGTTAACAGCATGAAGTAGTTTGTCACGAGGTGATGAACAAAACTAAAAGTGTAAATAACAAATGATGAAATGACCCAACATGAATAGTTCTGATGTCAGTTTATGAGAGAATAGGACGGCGCATTTTGCTCTGTGCACACGTATGTGGCTGTTGTGCATACATAGAACTTATAGGCATGATATGAATGTGTCAGTATCACATGAGACTGTAAATTCCTGCAGTCAACAAGAGTTCACCATGTGTTGTCATGCTTATCAGTGACTGACTTAACTCAGGGACAGATATGATTTAATTCTCATTAAAGTAGATTATTCGCTTGTTTCTTTCAATTATGCTGCTCAGCGCCCAGACACGGACTCTTAATCTTCTGCCTCTGCAGCTTAGAAGAAAACAGAGACAGAATAGTTGCCGTGTTGAGTTTGAATTGCATTAAATTCTTGATGTGTCCAACCTCTATTGGCCTTCACTGTGCAAAACTGTGTTTTCAGTTCTCTGGTGAAGTCAACCACCGGTGATAAATCAGTGTTCTGACTTGCCCAGAAATGAAAACGTACTTTGCACAACTCGCCCAGGCTGGTTTCCACCACTATGCTACTGGCATACAGAGCGAAACATCTTTATTAGTACCTTATATTTATTATCTGGTCAAGATTTCACTTTCCATGACTGCAACGTGAAGTTCGAACATCGTCAGCACTTGGCGGGCCAAAGCATTTCACTGCTCAACCATTACACAGCGTGCAGGCAGAACCTTGAAACTTCACATGTCAGACTGGTCAAATGTGATCCAGACCCACAGCTAACTACTTCCTGCTCACTAGCTGCTGGTGTTAGCGAGTGCTCAGTGAGAACATTGACTTCCCTTATGCTCAGGCTCAGATTACATGAGTTCTAAAGTCGTGACAGATTTTGAAGTCTGGTTGCATCACACACACGAGGAGAAACTTAAGATATTTTTCTCTCTCGTCTCAGACATGCAGACAATACAACATTTTAAAATAGTGGCACACCACACACTAGAGGATATTGTTGAGATTATTGTGCCAGAGGAAGCAATCAGGAAGCAATGCAGCACTTTATGTGATCTCACGGGAAAACAGATGTAAACAAAAGGGAGACTGTTGCAACAGCTCGGTGTGATGCTAATAAGACATTGTATTGAGAAAAAAAACAAAACAAAACCAGACAGCTAAATGACAAGTCTTGAAGGGAAAATGGTTGAGGAGTTTATTTGTATGCTTCCTACTGCACGCCTCAAGGATGAACCTATGAGCAGATTAGAAGACTTCCGACTGGACCTGTAATATTACCAAATAATCTGGGCTGAACATCAGGTTAGGTCAAAGATTTCTCCTCCGATTATCAGAATCCTGTCAGAGCCTGACATGATGCACACATTCAACCCAAATAATAAAACACAACTAAAAGTCTCTTCCAGCTCAAGAAAGACTGCCACAGACACACAGTTGCGTTTGGTTGAAGCAGTGTGAGCCATGATTATTCAAGACGTATCTTTAGTAAGCAAGCACGTAGAGCTGATTGATACTGTCGTGCTGGCCGTGCTGCTCTTTTAATTAAAGCTGAATAATTGGTGGGTTCGGTGTAAATCAAAAGTGGATAGTTGTCCAGATTCTGCAGCCGCTGCTTGCTGCTGAGTCCAGCTTTCTCCTCTTTGATTCTGGTCAGCTCATTCCTCCCTTCTGATCCACGCTCGTCCTGATTGATTTCATCAGCAGGCCGTCCCTAATCAATGCACTGCTGCTGACTAATGGAGCAAGACTAATTCTATACCTCAGTTATTAAGGGCTGTAGCCACCAGAGTGGGCTGTTTTGGGTTTGGGAATGGCTATGTGTGGATAATGAGCCAAACAGATCAATCTTTCAGCAAACTCTGAAGTGGTGGTAATGACTTGACCTGCATCACTGGGTCATTCCATCAGACACATTTAAACTTGTCATCCTCATATACGAAACAAACTTTAAACATGCTTAGATTACATGTCGGCATTAACAATTTTAATTTGTTTACCGAGAACAGGATACTTACAGTGATCCTTTCGTCTCTGTCGTCGATGTTGGTTCCATCTTTTTTCCATGATATGGTGGGTTCAGGATGTCCACGCGGAGGCTGACACTCCAGGACGGCCGGCTCTCCTGCTGCCACAATCACATCTGCAGGGTTTTGTCTGAAGTCGTCGCGTAGAACTACGAGAAAACAGAAAGAGGAAAAAGGAAAAATTCACTACATGTCAACACGTCCTTAGTTAAAGAAGCAGATGATTTCACTGTTAACAAAAAAAAGCAAAAACACCTAAAGCTGTTGCGACATTATTACAGCTGAAGCTAGTAAAACAGCAGTCAAGGTGTTTTAACACACATAATTAGTTGCGCATGGATGACAAAATGCTGCTAACATATCGCTACACGATTCAGGGTACAGTATTGGCAGAATGAAAAACACATGTACGGTGAAGGCTACTGCACATACTACACATATACAGCTTCAGTTTTTAATGACCTGCTTTCTCCCACATGACCTTACTGTCAATACGCTTTACAGCTACAATGAGGAGCACATATTTGTGGCCACCAGCATCTCTAACAGCGATGACCTTCCTTTTTGTTGACTGAACCACACAGACCTACATATAGTCACGCACACACACACTTGCCAGTACAGGCCGATCATCACCTCTCCATCATCACTTCCTCATCTCTCGCTGACACTCCATATTTACATCCCCTCCGCTCACACGCCCGCTCTGCCTTGACATGGATAAAAATCTACATTAGATCCAATCTACCATTCCCCTCCTGGTAAGGACTTTGGTAGGATATGATTCTTATTTGCATTGATTTCCCCCGCTGGACGTGCTTTAAAAACGATGACACAGCCATAGATTTTCATTAGCGGGCTACAAGAGTTCCGCGGCTTCTCATTTTTTTTTTAGGTCGAATTTGTTGATACAAATTTGATACTGAAGAAATGTGAAAAGATGAACGGAGCAATTCGGATTTTCATATTGAGCTGAACGCAAAATTACAAATCCAGCCTCACCTAAAATCATTAGTCTTCGCCCGGCCGCCTTATCAGAATATCACATTAATATCATTACTAACCGGCAGCTGCAACAAAGCAGATCAATGCATGAGCACCTTGTGAGGGGGCAGAGGAGGAGCAGCGTATCACTGCACTCCATATCTGCAGCGTTAAAGATAAACTGGAGGTTTATTGAGAGGGGAAGAAAGTAATGAAAAAGCAACAAGCTCCTCTTCTGCAGACAGTGTGCCAGTAATCATTTTCCCAGCTCCACTGCATATACATAGAAAACATATGAAAACAGGGCTTGTATTCTGAAATTCAGGCCACACACGGAGTATGCAAGGTCAGCACAGTTTGAACAAATGCATTGCTATTTTTTTTTTTTTTTTGCATGTATGGTAAAGTAATTGTGATTTATTTTGTGTGTGTTTTGGGGATAAAAGTGAGCTTTTGCAGTCTATTGTCTCACGCTCCTCAGCTCGCTCTCAAGTCACCTCAGTCACAGATCAAAGTGGAGCTCGCCGAAGGACCCCTCACCTACTGACAGCCTACAAATTCCTGGCTAAACCCTTTAAGCACTTAATTAGTCATTGGCAAACCCAGATGCAGCTCTCTGCTTCTTGTAAAGTCGAGTTTTCAATCCAAAAAGCGGTTGTTTTAGAGGAAGATGGGCTGTAATGTCCTCCCCAGTCTCTCGGCACAGCTTCAGCATCGGACAGTATTTATCAAAGGCAAAGCAAAAAGAGTCCTTTTGTGACTCATATTCTGCTGCCACCGTTGAGGAGGAGGCGCAGATATCCTCACAGTGTGCTGCACACAAAAGCAGTTACGTGTGTGACCCCCTTCGCTTTCCGAACTCCCTCTGATCCGTCTCAAAGTCGGCGGCTGTGCAGCTGTGCGGTGAGTTCACTTTGTGCGCTTTAAAAGCAGATCTAGTCGTCCAGGAATTTAAATGTAAACACCAAACATCCGATCCATTAGAGCCCGAGCCGCATCTGAAGAAACTCTGTCTCCATTTGTATCCGCAAAGCCAACGTGCTCTGAACAGGGTTATTGTAGAAGTCAGCCTGGAGCTTCAAGGTGAGCCAAACATTGAAGGGAGATGTTGTTGTCAGCCGTGGCTCAGATAATAACCAAAATTGCTGCTTTTTAAAAAATGTTTGGACATCTGTGTTATTATTTCTACACCTGGTAACATGTAGAAATTTGGAGACAATGAGCGTCATGTTAGTCAAAAGCACGCGCTATTAAGTAATCAAAAATAAAGAGTTTTCTATTTCTCCTTCGTGGCTAATACAGAACCTATAATTAATGCTTGGTTGAGCGAGCTCAGTTACTTTAACTGGGACATTAATTGCACGTCGTTTCCTCTCAGTGGGTCTCTGCCTCCCCTGCTGGCCTCACTGTAACTCTTTCAGCTAACATTCATATGCATCTGTCCCTCTGGAAATGAAAAAGGGATATGTGAAGAGGAAAAGACTTTGAAAAAAAAAAAGAGAGAGAGATGCTGTATTGACTTGTTGGAGGCCCGCGGGAGAGCTGGCATCATTCAGTGTTTATACCAACAGCGCTGTGACCTCCACCCCTCCTCAACAGCACTCACTCCCCCCACCTCGCTGCCCTCTCTCCTCCTCCAACCCAACACCTCTTTGTTATAAACACAGCTGAGTGCAGCGCAGCAGACAGCCCTGAACATCTGCGTAGTGGAAAACAAAATCCTCTGGGATGGAGGCAGAGTGAGGAAGAGGGAGACGGAGGCAGCCAGACAGACAGACAGACAGACCGGCAGGCCGAGATCTGGATGGGGTACAAAGCCCCGACTCTTTCGCCAGAAGCCCTGTCAGATGCAGAGCTGTGGCGGTTGCCTCTGGCCCCCTCGGTTTAAATAAGGCATCCAGCGCTGCTCCGTCCTGTATGCATACTGCATAAGGCCCGGCTCGCCCTTACTGTTGCTGCTCTGGGACCCAGAATTGGTTTAAAAAAAAAAAAAAATTGCGAGGGAGGCTCTCACACTGTGTTGTCCTGAAAGTGTGTGTGTGGTGGTGTGGTCTGTATCTGTGTTTGGGATAATGAGCCTACTCTACCATTCTGTCTCTCTAGTGAGCCTGCAGCTGTCCCCTAGCAGATAATATTTCCTGGGCTATTAACAGGGAGGCCAAACTCAACGTGTGTGTGTGTGTGTGTGTATGTGTGTGTGTACAGAGAGATTTTCAGTTTGTAGCTTAATATGTGGAAATGGGCCAAAGTCACAGGTCCCAGCATGAAGACGCCTTTTTGTCCGTCCCTGGATTTGCTCAAATATGCTGATGATGGGATGGAACAGAGAGGATATCCGGACCTGGACAGATATCAGTTTGCTTTGTCAAGGTAAAGGGATCTATTCTGCATTTCTTCTTTTCAGTGGCGTAAGAGCAAAACACATACTATCTCATCTAGCGGACAGGCCTCGCTGACTGTGCACAACACAACCAAGTCTACTGAAGCAGAGGTTTGGTTTGTAGTGGCACACATCTGTTGGGCTCTGCCAAACCCCGTCTAACCACACTCTCCTGTACCGTGTAGTGCACTGCTCCTCAGGTCCACAGTAGCAAACTGGAGCCGCGCTGATGTAATTAGCTGCCATCATTTCTTACATCCAAACCCTGCCTTAAAGGTCAGCTGAGATGGCCGCACTCAGCTTTGAAAACTCACAGGTTCATCACCCCAACAAGCTATCCCTCTGTGCACCCACACATTCGCACACACACATGCACTCACACACTCACACACACACACACACAGGCAGTCTTTTCCTCAGGAAATTGAAAACAGATGTTTAAATGTCAAATTAAAATGAGATTCCCGTGCTGCCCCTCCAACATTAATGAAAATGAAGACTTAATGCCACACACAAGTCTGGGTGGGAAGATCAGATGAGCTTTGTTCTGAGGAAATTAAACCAAGTAAAACAAGCTCCCCGCAAATCTTTGGAAGGATACAAAAACAGACCCACGAGGGAATTAAAGGTTTATCAGAAGGCACCCCGAGTCAATCCTGCAGAGACACAGAGCGCAGCATGGGTCTCGCCTTTGGCTTTGGATTTTTCCTTGAAACAGCGTGGACACGGCGAGCCCCGTAATACAAGCAGAATGAATGATAAGGCCAGAGAAAGGGAACTGAAGAGAGGAGGAGGAGGAGGAGGAAGAACAGCAGAAGCAAAACAAAAAAAGAGAATTCATTCAATATATAATGCAAGATCGCTTCCTTTTTGTCTCTCCTCCTGGTTTCCTGAAGGTAGTTCAACTTTATTTGCTTCACAAGCTGTACCGATGTCAGGCTATCGGGGATCAAACATCATAAAATATTATCTGAGGATATTAGGCAGGGATGAATGCACAGTACAACAAACACTAAGAAAATACCAAATGGCTAAGCAGCCCCAGATGTTCATGCTTATATGTGACTGCTTAAAGCCTCAGCTGTAGTAAAATTGTTCTTTCTCTTTCATTCATGTTACTTTGCACAGCAGCAGCAGTATTTACTGTCCAGGCGTCTATGACTCAGTAATGACATGTTAATGTCCCTGTAATAACAGAATATTAAAAAAAAAAAAAAAGGTCACAGTGTGGAATTTAGAAAACTGTTGCATATTCAACATATTAATATCTGCCCTGTTCTGGTCAAAAAAACAGATTTATGTGCATTAAAATGGGGCTTACATTGGATGAGCTCCTTTCCAGTCCATTTGTACTTACTGTACAACATAATTCCTCCGCCCCTTCATGGGTGTTGTTTATGCCATGAGCAAAAACCTGCCTTATTCACCGTGTAGCTGTGTTGCAAGCTTCTATACTCTTCACCTTCCCTCCAGTTCTGTCCTGTGAGACAAACACCTCCCTCAATGTATCTCCCACTTTGTCTTTAAATTTCTCTCTCCCCTCTCAGTATTTGACCCCCTTATCTTACCTCTGTCTCGGCTCACACACATTGAGCAGCTCACATCAAAAGACGGGCTCATAGCAACGGTGTGTTAACCCATGGCACTCTATTGCAAAGGCTGTTGTAGGTGGATAATTTGCCAGAGGCGCGCGTACAGTGTGTGTGTCTGTTTGCGCGGCATAAATCTGTAGTTTTGCTGGTGGGTGTGAAGATATAACAGGACTCCTGCTATATTTCGGAGAACCGCGGCCTCCCCCCTCCTTCTTGTCCCCCCCCTCTGACCCCACAACCAGAGAGAGGAGATTGGACACAGCAGACCTCCTCGCTCTTTCTCAATCTGGCTCTCGTTCCTCTGCTCTGAGCTCATGCCCCCTTGCCCACCCTGCCGACACTCTATCCTATCCAGCAATCTGGCAGCTTGCATGCTGCACTGACCATGGCTGTAACACTGCCCGGGACACATGATTATAGATATAAACTTCACAGCTATGCACACATACACAAATACTGAGATAAAAACTGACAAGCGGGGAAGTTGTAAATAACGTCACAACAAAGTCATCGCACAATTTCCTGTCCGCAAAGTTTTGTTCTTTCAGGATTTAATTTATAGGTGTTTGAATTCTGTATTTGTAAATCATTTAGAAAACAATAGACGCACTCGAGACAACCGTGACATTCACTGTGAGGTCACATCTGCGGAGTCACATCGGTTAAAAAACGCTTGACAGCCTAAGTGCCTGTTTGACCACAAAATATCTCGTGGAAACCCGTAAATATGTCAGCAGGAGCAGACGGACTGTTACCCCCGCTGGCCTTTAGGGTTTGCACCTGCACGGCCTGGGTGTCATGAGGTCATTGTGCTGACTCAGATGTGATGTCATGTCACTGAACGGAGACAGAACTAACTCCTGTAAACACACAGAGCTTGAACAATAAACTACGTGAGTTCATTGGTAAATAAACAAAACGCAGACATGTGCCTCTCGACTCCACTCGCGATAAAAAAAACATGAAGAAACGCTGCAGTTGGAGATCAGACGAGATCGTGACACCGTGTTTTCATCGGAAATAAATGAGCGCATGTTCTATTACGGATACAGATGTAAACCACGCCATGTAGGGAACTGGACCGGGCCGGCCCTGCTGATGTGTGTGTGTGTGTGATGAGCGAATTGCAAGCGGGGTGGAGGCATTTACGCTGCGCAGTGCCAGGTGATTACAGCCTATACCTGGCACTGGCAGCGCAGGCAGATGGCTGTGTGGACCTTTCAGTGGCACCGCAGAGGGCATGTCTGCACTCGCTGTGTCCCAGAGAGGCTGCCGAGTGCAGAGGGTTCAATCTCGGTGCTTCATCCTCTGCGTTTTACACACACACACACACACACACGTAGCCCTCATGCGCATTAGTATCCAGCAGCAATTATGTCTGTACATAAAGAAACACAAACATCTGCACACACACACACACACGCACGCACACACACGCACGCACACACACCACATAAAGGAAATTCTGCCCCACAGCCGCGCAGACAGAGAGGCCATTGAGTGCCTGTGTTTGTTTAAATGGTCATAAGTCTTCTCGTCAGGCTCGGAGAGAGAGAGAGAGATGGCGTTTGGCGAACACGGCGAAAGGCACAGAGGGCAGCGGGGAGGCAGGTTTATGTGAGTGACTGAGTGAGTGAGTGACTTGGCACCTCATAGTTCAATAAACAGTGCCGGTTTGATTGGAGTGGTGGGTGAGCAGGAGTTGGACTAAAATAAAGAGTGTTTCGAGTGCCGGGGCTGCACAGGCAGGAATGTTAGAGGGGAGAAAAAAACACACACAGCTGAAGCACTGCTCTCTCTCTCCTAAAAAATGTTGTAAAAAGGTAAAAAAAAAAAAAAATACAAATCCCATAAAATCCTGATAGGAACACCCGCCAACACAATGCAAAATCTGTAATAAACATCTGTACTGGATTATCACATTTGAATTTAATGATTTAAAAAGACATAGAGGAGCCATTTGTGGATTTGTGAGCTTCTGACAGATCAACACTCTGTGTACATGCAAAAGTGATTTCAAGGCTGTTTTGATTCCAGAGGAGAGACTGTTACCTGTTTTGGAAACACAGAATCAAACGTGGCCGTGACTAAATGCACTCAGACGCATATAGTTTCCTCATTAGGTGCTGGCAAAGGTAAATATAAAATTCCACATTTACACAGGGTAAACCTGATGCCACTGGAATTTATCCTGTTTCCATTCTTTGAGAGTGTTTGAGAGGAGTTTCACAGCGCAGTAAAATAATAATGAGGAGGGAGAAAGGTGGGAGAAGCAGGTAAATAAACATACTTTACAAGTAGAGAATTGCACTGCTCTTGCGACAAAAGATGACTTAACGACTATAGCAACAGTGCAGCAGTCAACAGAGAACTATCTGTGTGTTTATATTACGTCCTCATTTGGCAAGCCAGTTTGGACTGGGTTCTACTTTTAGACGCAATCGTGTAGGCTGTATGAATAATCCCTCTTTATAGTGTTTTCAATCTTGTCTACAGGTGGAGCTCTGCTGCCTGTTCCAGTATGAAGAGGAGGAACTGAGAACCTGGGTAACTTAGCTCTCACCACTCACTGTATCGCCTCGAGCCTGCAGCTCTCTGCATGCAGATACAAAAGAGCAGATGTAACACTATCATACACACAAACAGGTACACCTGTACCGTGTGCTCGCTCATTCTTTGACTCTTTCTCCCTCTCAAACAACAGAGGCAGCGCGGCTCCGTTCACAGCCTTTCTGCCCTCTGTGGACTGTTGAAGGTTCCATAATGAGCTTCTTGCAAACACACGTGTAGACGATATACACACAGCGAAAAGAGATTATGGTGTCCAAGCACATCTCGAAGGTATAAGAAGACAAATGTTCTACGTAGTTTAGAATATTACACAGAAACTCTCCACATTCTGAGAAACATTGTTGGTTTTTGGAAAACTTAAAAGGGCTCAAAACATGTTTCAGAATTTGATATCTACACTAATACACAATATCTTCCTCTAAGTATGACATGTGTCTGTTATATAGAACGATTGCTGACATGCTTCAGAGTAGGTCTGAAGTCTTTAAGGACTATTTTCTACTAAGAAAACTTGGAACATGTAGGTTTTGTGGATTAGACAGAGTAATGGGGACAGTAATCCTGGAAAGAGATGATGCTGTTGAATTTTTAAAATGAAATTCCTTAGTGCTGTGAGTCATAAACAAGATTCACTTTCTTCGTGTTGGGGTACTGGCAGAAATCTCAGATGGATTTTTAAAAATCTACAACCTGCCATCGGCTCGGCTAGACGCTGATTACTGAGGATATATGGGTTTTTTTGCAGCTTGGGTGAATGACCTTTAATGAACTCTTTCCATTTCTTTGCCTCTATACATTTCACTCCTCTCTCACTGCTCTCCTCTCAGCCTGTATTAAGTCTAGACTGTGCGAGTCAGTCTGAGTCTTCACAGTGTAATGGGATTTTACACAACACAGAACTGGTGAGGATATGCAGATCGCACATTTGTCACCACAGAATGCTCATTACAGTAAATCCCTTTACCTCCAGAAAAGCAGGCGTAAACACGCCAACAGCCATGGAATATCTTTATCCACTTGTGCTTAAATCCCTCTATGTGTTTTACACAGCTCAGCTCACATTGTGTCAGTTATGCTTCCTGACAATATCTCACTGTGAGCTGCCCTCCCATCTGTGTGGCCCAACCAGCTAACCCTCTCCCAGCATCTGCAAAGATGAGGACCTTATTAAAACAATCTTACCAATTAACATTCCTGGCCCTGGGAGCCCCATCAGCCCTCCCCCTGCCCCTCCTGATCTGACCCCTCCTCGGCTCCATTATGACAAAGAAGCTGTGTAGGTCCCAGACCGGCCACGGGACCCGAGAATATGAGTGAAAGGGGAGGTGAGGCAACTTGTTTTCCTTCCTGCGGAACCGAGATGTGTGTGGTTGTCTGTTTTTACATGTGTGTTTATTGTGTGTTCATCTGTGCAGCATGTGTGTGAGACGAACAGAGAGTGAAGGAGGGAGAAGGAAGATTCAGTAAATAGATAAATGAATTAGTATCAGTCGGGACAGCACAACCGTCACAAATGCTCCTAATGTGATGTGACATGCAATGATACGGACTCATTTGCACAGGGTGCAACTCATGATCCCGGGCAGGAAGGAGTCCTGTAACAGGAGCCTGTCAGCTCGCTAACTCACACCATCGAAGAAATTACATCCATAAACACAGCACGCTTTCCTGCAGAGAGACATTTGACCTGCTGCTTGCCCTCATCAGTGCATTTTGGAGCACAAACATCTGCTGCAAATCTTTTCACTTCTCTGTTATTCCGAGATCTCACAACCAGATAACAGCGCGCTCCCCATTCTCTCGCTCGTCTTCCCAAAACAAGGCTATATTATCGACCAACAGCGGAGACTGATACATTGATATTCTGCAGCGGCGCTATGAAAACAGCACCGAGGCAGGGGGAATGAGATCCTGGTGTGGAGCATGAGATGAGACATTTACAATAACTGAGGCTCTGGATATGTTTCATGTCAGACTTAATGGAAATCACAAACATTGTAGGACTCCTGCTCGCCACTGCTTAGCTGGACCCTCCACTGGTTGATGTATTACAAATTGCACCGCTGCAGCATGGCGGATTCTCGTATGTTTGAGTCCGTGTGCAAGGAGGTGTGTTTGCTTGTGTTTAACTTTTTCCCAAATGACTACGCTGCCAGTCTGTTTGGACTAAGCCATATTAATGCATGCTTAATGAGATCCAGTGGACATGCGGTGTGCGGATGTCTCTGCAGCGCATGTCAAACAAACTAATTCAAAGCAGGAAAGCTCAAAGTCTCCCTTTCATGTTAAATTGGCGCAATGGAACTTTTACCCAAATACACTTAGTTTCCAATGAAAGTCTAATTTGATAGAGGTTTAGGAAACAGTAGGAGTGAGCGATTGTTGCGGAAAACAGTGTGTCTTGGTTGGGACGGGACCATAAACTGGGATTACATCAGCGGCTGTTGCGGAGGTGACTGGGGAAGAGTAATATGATAGCGGCTGTGTGGAGGGAAACAGGCAGGCGCAGAGGAAAATGGGGAAGGAAAAAACACAAGGGGATCCAATGTAATGTTACAGCAGATCCCTCAGCCTTTCGTCATGGCCACTTTCATTTCCACCATCCTGATCCCTCTCCAATCACTTTACCAGGCACAGGGGAGACAGGGAGAGGAGGGAAAGGAAGGGAGGATGAGGAGGGACAAAGAGAGGAAGAGGGCAAGTAGAAGTGGTGAAATGGAGGGGGGGTCCTCCTCCAGAGATATAGGGCACAGGAATGTTAAAGAGGGTGAGACAAAGCAAATAAGGGCACTGGTATCCAAACATGTGCTGCAGCTCCAGAGGGGCACATCTTTCTCTGATCAGTTGCCGTCCTCATTTCAATGGTTTCCACATGGACCCTAAACTCTCCCAGATGGACCCTAAGAAGATGAAAAGATGTCGATATCCCTATCTAAGAGAGGGATCTGTTACAGTGGGAAGTGATACTGAAAGGAACGGATCGAGGGAATGCCGTCAGATACGGTGTGCCAGAAAGAAATATAGAGCTGAAATTTCATCTGGAGCACTTGCCTACCAAGTGAGTGCGTACTCCTGTGCGATCACTGCCAAACACTTTGGTGCTATAGCTTTTCACTACACTTGTCAACTTGTCCAACATGCAATATCGAGCATCGCTGATGCCAAGGAGAAAGTTTTGTAAATGTGCCAGAAATTACCCTGATCCCTGTGAAATTGACACTGTGTAAGGTTTCAAGACCCGAGTTAAGTCCCGGATTTTCCATCTTTAAATTTTCATTAAATGGGGCAACAGACAAAAGAAATATTTTGTCATAGTTTTTCTCCTTTTGTTTTATGGGATACTTTGCTACTGTTAACATGCCCGAAACATCCTAGTGAGCTGATTTATGACGCCTCTCCCCAGGGTACAAAGCCAAGCCCGGCAGCGGGGGAAATTTAAGGCTACTGCACCAGCTCGACTCACAGAGGACTCTAAAATATCTGCTAGATTTATAGAGGTGGGAGAGAAATCTTTTCCTCCTCTGAGGTACAGCGTGCCTCTTGCGTAGACTCCCTGAATTCGAACTTGGCAGCCTGAGACTCGCCTGATGAATAGAGAGGAGTGTCAGGGTGCTTTCTGTCCAAGCATATTTCGTGTGGCGATCTTGGCTTCTTATCCATATTTCAGCTTCAGCTCTAACTACCACTCCTGCACCATTCACAGTCTGTCTCCTCCATCTTTTTATTCTTGGCGATGCTTTCATGATGCTCATCTTTCAAAAGCCACAGAAAGTTTTTTTTTCAATCTAATCCCCAAGTCAAGCAATCTCTGTCTTACGAAACACAGCTAACTCACACAGCTGTCTATTAAAATCACATTGTGTTTACATTAGTCCAATAAAGTTGTGATGTCTCTGTAATGTGACAGGAAGTTAAAAAAACAAACAAACTTGGATGTGATAAAGCTACTACCTGTCAGGATGATGACATGTCATAAGATATTCTTAAAATACAAAATATAAGATTGAAAAATTGCTCTGAGCTGATGGGCAACTGCTGGCTTTACTGGGTGACATTAAAAGAGAATATTAAATACCGGCCTCATATATTTTCAATCCCATCGCCTGCAGCTGTCTCTGCAATACAGTTGGTGATGGGTCTTCAAAACATCGACATCTGAAAAATTAATATATGAACATCTAATCACATTGAAGAACTTTCCTCTGGCAGTTAATCCTTTTGGGAAGAAGAAAAGCCCTGGCAAGGATGGTATGAAACCTATCAAATGTAGAATATAATGAACTTATTAAAGATCAGCCGTTGGCATATTTCAATTTTCTTTTAATAAGGGCAACTTATCCTCCTGGTTCTACCTTCTGTTTTACTTTCATGTCTCTGTTCCCCAGCCTGTTCTGTTAAAGTGTTTGGAAGTAGGAATATTTTCAGGGAATCATTTATTCTTTAAATATTAATTATTTAGCTTTTTTTTTGCCTGTTCTTTTCTTCATCTCTTGCACCGTTTGTCTAAGCAGGTGTCTGCGGAAACAACCACCAGAAGCAGCAACCTGTAGTCCACCGCTTCATAAAGAAATACTGCTCAACGCGGATGCTGTTCCCACCATCGGCAAGCATGTGGTCAGCCGAAAGCCCTCGTGCATCATATACAATTTATTCTGAAAGGAAAAGAGGAGCCCATCTGGTGCGGAGAAGGGGCAGGGAGCAAGGGGGAAAGGAAATTTAAGAACTGGAGGAGAAAGAAGCGGTTGGATGATTTGAAGAATAAGGGAATGCAGGGTAGCAAGGCCGAGCTGTGTTGGGGTAGTGGGAGATTTTTTTCCTGCCAAAGGGGGGATGCAGGAATGCATGAGCTGGACTGCTTAAACACTAACAAGGGTGTTCTGTACAAATCAGGCTATGAATGAGCCAAGATCAGGTGAAATAAGAGCCCATGTGAAGGCCAGTTTAAAACCCTTGGATTCTTTAACAGAAAAACACAACATTCAATTGCATGTGAAGTATAATCCAATAAGAGTTTCAGTATGATGACAGTATGCTAACTCTGCTGCTGTGCGGAGAGTTCGGTGTGTGTTTGCGGTCAGCGGCCATGTGTACAAACACAGCTTTGTGTTAAGAGCTGCCAGGTTGTGTGGTCAGTGGTACATCTCATTAGCACCTGTTGACCCAACTGGTTCACTGTAGTCTCAGAGCGGCGGAGCTGAGGTGTAAAACAAGCAAGAGTGAAGCCAAACACTCTCTGAAACTGTCCCCTGGCGGAAGGAGAAAGAATATGAGATCACCGAGCAGGAGGAGACGAAAAAGCCCCCACAACCATCATCCTCTGCCTCGGTATCTCTTCGACAAACTGCACATCCCCAGTCTGCAGAGGTCAGGACTCAGCGAACAGATAAAACTGGTGAGATAAGAAGTGTCCAACGTGTCTTACGTGGGGAGAAAAATCATCACAAAAAAATGCTGCCACCGTCTCCCCTCTAAGCAAAGCATCAAATAAATCCATGTTTAGTTTCTGCCAGGCCCAAATATGCCAACAAACCCACGATAAGAGGCCCTGCAGCTAAAAAGCTACATTGTGCTCAACAAAGGAGAAAAAAAAAGCAAATCAAGGGCAGGATGTGATGGGGCTTGTTGCCCTCTGGAGCAGCAGATGAGGGCGCTCAGCCTGTTGTGGGAAAGAGCGAAATAATTCAGAGCAGTTCTCTTCATGTGGGTGAGACCTGCCTGGAAGCACGAGCCATATGGGTGACATCAATGAAATGCTCCTCCACGACTTAGGATTTGTCTTCGCTGCTAGTTGCAGGAACTGGACATACCCAGCATGCATGCAGAAGGAATTCAGTCATCAGATTATATACTATCAGTGCAGTTGCTTATTTGATCTTGGTCTTGTGTGGAAGACCAAGCAACATTTTACAGACCTCACAATGTCCCAAAGAAAGAGTGTCATGTTCAGTGACAGTCACCATTTGGTCAACTGCATTCTCCTTTCTGATCACCAGTGTACATCATGCAAGCTATGAAAGATGGGTTAGCTAGTTGTCAAAATATTATGTGGTTTGATCCCAACAGCCTCAACCTCAAAAGAAAATCAAGAATCCTCAGTCCACCTGATTTGCATTTTGCATCTATTTCGGATGAAGCTCACCCACCTGGGCGACATTATGTTGGAAGAAAATCTCTGCTGAACTCTGCACATATTTTAGCCAAAAACAAAACATGACATTCCCCTGTAAACAATTGGATCTGCCCGCAAAAGTTTAGCGCTGATTGCAAACACCACCACCCCCCACAGTCCCAGAGTCCACATGCCTTCTATTGTCTGAGTCCCCTCCATGTCTGTATCTGGGCGAGATAGCATCTCAGCAAGCTCCCTCTCTGTAGATCTCTGCAGCTTTCTGAGGCCTCCGGAGCCTGTGGGAGGCAGCACACCTGCACAACAGACAATAGCAAACGCTCCTATAGATTCTGCTGGTCTTTGAAGTGGCGATGGATGTGAGCTCAATACCCGAGGCCCTCTTTTATCACACGCATCTCTGCGGTTTCGGCGCGCAGCCTTTGTGATGAGAGGCGGCTTTGAGATGAGTCGACCGGAGCTTTTAAGGACATTCAAGTGTTTGGTTGACCAGCCGTTCCACATCAGACAAGGTGTTCACATGAGACGTACACAAAGCCAGGATCTCGAGGACGTCTGAAGGGGGGGGGCACAAGCCGCCGTGTGCATCCAGTGCGGTCGGATCTGCCAAATTTTAGGACCGCAGGTAATTGGCATGAGGTTAGGTATCAAAAGAGAGACGAGGGGAAATCCGCATGTGGGGTAGAAACAAATCATTGAAGATGACCCCGAGAGCTACAGTGTGTTTGGATTGTGGAGGGAAAACACCACTCAGACAGTAGATTCCACACCAAAGCATCACAGCCACATCTAATATCTCAGCCTTCAGTCTGTGGTGTTCGTTCACTGTGTAACAGGCATCCAAAGCATAAACTAGCTGTGAAATATGACATCATAAAAAGCAGTAGGTTTTTTGATTATGAAGAATCTATGAATTATTCAGCGGCAACTGCTGGCAATATATTTTTTCTCTCCATCTAGCTGCTTCCATTCCTATCACATAGCTGTCTCTGTCTGCTTTTTATCTCTTACTGCTGCTCTGTTTAACTTTTTTTTTTTTCATATATGTGTCGTTCTTTTGTCTCATTTGTTCATCTCCCTCCCTTGTTCTCTCATTTCCATCTGCTGGGCTGAGCAGCATAACTGTAGAGTGAAGATGACAGAGCAGGAAAAATGGAGCGGAGTGTGGAAAACAAGTGAGCACAGTGCTGTGAATGACTGGTGCTAAAGTGGACACCTCACCTCTTGACAGCGCTACAACAAAGTCAAGTGAGTGGAAACCCATGACTAGTAAACAGAGACATCCCAAACACGCCAGACGATGTTTCGGTGTCAGCTCTGTCATCATGTGGCTAAAAACCCAGCCAGTGTTGTCCTTACAATCCCAGCGTCTGACCCTCTATCTGTCACCGTCTGTTTTACTGTCCCTCTTTAACTACACACCATCAGCACGTGGCCTTAAAAGCGGCTCTCCTACTGTACATCGCATTGGTTTACTGTGCTTGCCTGAGCGTGAACTGTACCGTAGGAGTCGCTGGGGAATGAACCAGTCACACTCTGTGGTGACAGACAAGGCCGTACAGCATGTCTCCGCACAGCAATGAGTAGTTATGTCTCTGGGGCTCTGTGCCTTGCATTTATACACGCCTACAGTTTAGTGTGCGTCCTGATTTCTGTCCATAACATTCGGCATAAAGAGATTAAATACAGACAGTTCCTGCTAATGAGTCAACTTCATATCCTACTGCTGATGTAACTAATTAAAACCATATAACATCTACAGAACCATGAAATGCTGCAGTGTAACCCTTTGAATCCTAAAACCTGCTTGCACGTTTGAAAATCTTGCTATCCTGGAAAAACAGACAAAATTAACCATCTATCAGGACCAGAAACTGTAAAAACAGAAGGAATGACAGGCTTCTTAACCTGCTGGCAGTCCTTGAACTAATCATGTGCGATGTGCCGTTCTATCAGAGATGTAAAAAAAAAAAGTGTCATTTTATAATGTGCAAACTGTTTACACTAACCAGATTCTTGAAAAAAAAATAAAAATAAATGAGAAAACCACAGTCCTTGACACAACTGAGAAGCTGTCTGGCTCTGCTGCAATAAACAGTAATATCAGACAAATGTAAGTATTAAAATATCAAATCATGTAGAGCCGCTTTTTTTTCCCTCCAGGATTGGTAACACACAGAGGGACGAAATAAATAAATAATCAAAGAAATTCAACTTGAGTTTTTTCCTTTTTTTTTATAATTTTCATAACTTTGTTATCCTGCATTAGAGACATTTTGAGTTCTCTCTGCTATGTTGTTTCCAGAGACGTGCAGGACTTTAAATTGCATTAAAAATAAGTTCACGGTTAGTAAAAATGTGACAAGAGCAAGAAATACCCAGAAAGGAGTTTAGAGGGTTTCGGAGACTTGGGTCAAGGGTTAGTTTATTTAGACTGAATGTTGCTCCTATTTAGACAACACAGCTACATATTTTTCTCTATTTCTACACTGTCAGCAAAGTGACTGAGAAGAAAAGCCAACTCAAATTGTAAAGATAATCCAAATCCAAATTTGGATTTGTGCTCCACTCCTAAATCATGTTTTAGGCGCTTGACTACATAGAATGGGATAATGTTTCGTCTCACACTTCTTAAGGGAAATATAAATGATTTAACTGCACAAACTGAAGCTCTTTTGGCAGCAGGCTGCATAGAGCAAATTCGTTTTAAGCCAGTGTGCATTTGACAAAGCCCACGCACCAGCTTGAACTCTGCACTGAAATGAGTGAATATTTATTTGGCCCGCTTCCAGTTACACTTTTTGGGTTTGCTGTTTAAGTCACCACCGAAATGTGTGTTGTATTTGTTTGTCTAACATTAACGTTTCCAAGTTTTCACTAATTACCCCCTCGTAATAAAAGTGATTACTGGGCCAGATGTTGACCATGAATGTGTGTAATGACGATTATACAAATATATGACTTTGTGCGAAGCATTTGACCTGAGTTGTTCTCGCCTTTATCCTCACTCTGTTTTCCCTAATTCACAAAAACAGAATCGTGGCGTGTCGTTCCAAAACACACAGGCACGAAGCCAGCCAGGGAGGAAGATATACAGTCCGTGAAAACTTAGCTTCCTGATCCAAAACACATTTACTTCTACTTCTTTTCTGTAATAGCTCCAGTAATGAGAAAGTAAATGAAACGATTTCTATGAAGAGACAAAGCACGACTTTCATTAATCAACTAAAAGCCACATGAGTCTTACTTTTCCTTTGTTTCATTAAAGTCTTAACATCCACATGCACGCACACACGTACTGCGTAACACAGACCAGACACGGACGCTGGTGTAAAAACACTGCTGTATCTGTCACTAATGCACTCTAAAGTATGTGCTTGAAAAAGTCACTACTGCTAACAAAAACCAATGTTTAGAATGGCTGAAGTAAGGACTGGCAGTGATCAACTTGAACGGCGCAGCAAGAGCAATCCACGGCCACTCCACATGAGATAGAAGAGCAATGCCCAGGCTGAAGAGGCCCTCCACCTTCTCATCTGTCCACTAAAAGCCCTCTGTCACTGCTTCATGCATGAATCCTCATCCACCCACGCCCCCGTATAAGCCCATAATGAGCCCTGGGCTAATGCATAGAACAACACAATTAAAGTCAAAATGGACAACTCCCCACTCCAGCCCATACACAAGCATGCAGGAGAGCACTCACTGCGCTGATGTGTTTGTGTGTCCTGCGATGTGAGCTTGACCACTCGTGCCTGTGTGTTATGAATGCGTGTGTGTGTTCGCTCTAAGAAGCAGAACAGAGCTGACATCTCCAGCCAGTAGCCCTTTGACCTATGGCCTGAAGGCCCAGCATAAGACAGCAGTGCTGGCTTGCAGTTAGTCCCTCCCTCTGGCACAGAATCCTTGGCAGGTCACCATGAAACACAAAGGCCACAGGCACATGGACCTGATCCAGGATGCCACGCTTGGTTTGAACTCTGTCTTGACAAAGACAAGAAAAAAAGAGAATAATTTCCCTCCAGAAAATCCTTGAAGGGGAACTGAGGAAGAGTCCAGCAGTGCGCTACACTGTAGTCAAAGAAATCTAAGTCAGATTTCCGCTCTAATAGGCCAACCTCAGCTCACATTAAAAGCCTCACAGAAGCAATATTTGCTTCCAACTACACTGTATGTGAGTTAAATTGCCTACACAATGGTACATTTATCATGGCCCTGATATATTTATCTTCGTCTGTCTCTTTTTCTTTGAGCCAAGAAGAAAATCATTCTTGGTTTCTGTGCTGCCTTGCCTTTCCCCATTTCTGTCACAGCTATTATTTCATGAAATCTGACTCCTGGTATTCTGTTTCTTTTCAATTTCCTTTTCAGCAAAGCTCCAGCGTTCCCTCCTCCCATGTCAACCACGTCTTAGTGCACAGCGCAATGTGCCAAAAATATCTCAGTACCAAGAAACAACCTTAAGACTACATTCAATTAAATTTGCAATTCTATTCCAAAATACCAGGAATGAGCTTTGCATTCGAACAAAAATACAAAAACCGCTCATCCTCGGATGTGAGCCTGCCTTTGTTCTGTCACTGTGTTTATTTACTCCTCTGAGAACGTTTTTGTGTGTGAGCACTTGTTTTGGACAGAAACATGAGCTCAACAAACTTCCACTGAGTCCCTGACAGCCATCCCATGATTTCCTGTCCCCTAAGATAATATACACGCTAATGTAGAAGAAGAAAGCAGCTAATTGACCAGAAATCAGAGCTAATTGGCTCCTGTTGAGCTTCTTCCTGTCCCACAGCAGTGTGGACACTGGGGAAAGACCACCAACAAATAAGCAGCAGTCAGCGGTGGGAAGTGTGATCCTGGACTCTGCTGGTATCTGCAGGGTGTGGTGGCCCCTGGCTGAGTTACCGGGCACTGTTGACCTGACTTGTGTTTGCCCACACGCTGCTGGCTTGCTTGATATATATCTCTGTTTCTGGCAGTTCCCACCATAAAAAGGCATTTAAACCGCCATACTTCATCATAGGAGTTACCCCAGGAAGACCTGCTCCCAGCGTCCCATGGATCATTTTCTACATTTCCTCCTGGCACGATGTTTTAACACTTACTCTGTGTCCATTAGTCTCCCTGTGTGTATGTGTGGCCAACATGTTATTTTCATTCATGCACCCATTTTTTATGATTTTACCTGCTCATATGCACTCATATTTCCATGTTCCTAGGGTCCTTTAAAATATAAGTATATGAAAACAGTTGGGAGCTTTACAAGAAGCAACAAGTGGACTTTGTGCCACTTGTTGCTTCTTGTAACAGACCGCAATAACAGGAGGAACTACAGCCTCCTGTGGTTTTAGGGGATAATAGTCGAATATTCTCTTAAAACCGAGCCCAACAAATGCATCGGCTAGCCAGGACTAAGGGACGCTACTGGTTTATAACAGTTATATTGTGTCACCATATATAATATCGGATGTATGCCCATTTAGAAATGGTGTCACCACATAGTTTGCCCAGCTGAGCAGCTCCATGTCCACTGTCCTCAATACTGTCAGCACAGTCTGCAGCACATGTAGCAGAGCCAACAGTGGTGCAGAGTCAAGCTTCATGGTAACGTTCTACTAGTTTGTGAAAAACATTGCCATAAAGTGACCCTATTATTTTCCCTATTAAATACAATTATAACATATAAACAATATCAGCTTATGTATTAATGCCCAAAATTTTCTACTCCCGAAAATCAGTATCTGCACAAAAAATCCAGTGTTGGTCAGGCTCTACTAAAGACATGCACCGACAGAAAAACAATGATCAAAGAAAAGGCAGTAAACAGCAGTGGTGCTTTAACTTAACCCTCAAAATAACATTATCGCTCGTTATGGTTTGGTCTCGGTCAATATAACTTCTGTCTGTAATGCACTAGACTGACAAAATAATATTTTTTCCTTCTTTCCTGTGTTTATTTGCTCATTTGCAGATTCCACCTCTTAAAGCAAATATATGTTAAACTCTGTTACTATTTCAGTGATTTATATGTAAAAAGCCTTGATTACAGCTTGAGACAGCTGCAAGCAATCCGGACTCATAGTTGTTGTTATTATGCTACTCTCTGGTCCACTTGGAGGACTCTGTCGCATACATGCAAAGCAGATCAGCGTTTATTTCGATGACGCACATCACTGCTGACCATGTGCACGACCGCCTTTGTTGTGCAGTTGCTGCGTTTGCACGAACCTGACAGATGATGACATTTATGTCACGCAGACCCTTGCATTTTCACAAAGTGTAACACTGACCTAATACCGAGAGAGAAAGGTTGAAGTGGATTTATCAAAGCTCCATGGGTGAAGTGAAGTAGAATAAACAAGGTGGAGCAAAGTGCTCCATTTCATTCATGTGGTGCAAGGACAGAGAACTGACAGCACACAGTGATGGGTAATAAACCAAATGAAGCAAGCCTCAAATGTTGTTTGTACCAGTGTGGCTACATGACCTACATCTGTAGAGTGGAGGAATGCTGATTCTTATCTAATGTGGGATATGGCCTGAGGACAAGACAAATCAACTTGGCACACAAACCTCACTGTTATTCAATGCAAACTTCTCATTTGCTGTGTTTTCAACTACGAGGAGAAGCTTCAGAGCTGATGAGTGCGCTTTAATTGATGCGGCGATAGAGTTTGATTCATGCTACGTTCTACAAGGATAGCCATGAAGTATCCGATGAGAGCCCAGGCAGGGTTACATTAAAGGCATTCCAGTGAACCCTCAGCACTCCACAGCACAAGATCCCAGTCTCTGTTTCTCCCTTCCAGACAGATGCCAAAGTCATTGTTTTTCCAAGCCTGCTTTTCAGAGGGAAAACTCGATCCTACTGGCTGCCAGTGTCACCAGTGGCCCCCTGTCCTCCCCTGTCATTCAATCCCATCTCTCCTCCTTTCAGGAATGCACTTCAGTCATTCTTTTGTATTCTCTCTCCCTCTTTTCTCCGGACCATGGTGCCCTAGGCAGTCTGGGGGCAGTGTGTGTTTGGTTGTCCCAGATCTATTCATCCTCTCTGGTGAAATGGGATACAGTGACCTCCTCTGTGTCCGGTGGTCCCCGTCCCAGGCTCCTGTCTGCTAAGTGTCAGAGATCGGGAACCTGTGGGAGGCGGGGGAGGTAACTCAGAGGCTGATCAGGAGACAAGCCAAGAACATGAGTCTGTTGGCTATCACGGAGATAATATGGGATCAGAGCGAATGTACCAGCAGTGATATTCTGCAGTTAGTTTATGTTTACTGTGCGTCAACGCTTTGGATCGAATTCTCCGAGCCATCTGCTGTGCTGTCATCGTTTGACTCCCTCAAACAAAGCAGCATACCCAGGTTCCAAACCATGATTAATAAATGATGCAGGATTGTGAAATGCGCCATACTGTACCTCAGCAGGGGATATACAAATAGATGTGTCCGTTTCTATGCTATTTTAACACACTGTGGTATACTTCACCGCTATACGCAAACCCCTCGCTTCCCATTATGGAACAAAAGTGGGGGCAATTACAGGAAGGGTCCCTCCATTATACAGGGGAATATATGACACCCCCTACCTCACGAGACATGACAACCTCTCTGCACCTCGCATTAGCATAATCTACGTTTACCACGTGAGCCGCAATTTGTCTGGAAAATCTTTCCCCCCACTGGTTCATTATTGAGAGTGTGTCCATTAAAAACAACTGAATTACCATCACAATTGGTTCACCATAAGGTACCGTGTTGGCAGTCTTTGAAAGAGTAATTGGATCCATTAAGGCAGGGAAAAATGCAAGAGACTGTAAGATGCATGCTCTTTTGTGTGCAGTCTATGTCGGTGGATATCTGTGTAAATGCCGGTACATGTCGGTTCCTCTTGACGTTCCTCCTTCTCGACTTCTGCGGCAAATTGGAAGCAATTAAGATAAAGTTTTGTAATTTAATTTAGCATTCTTCAGAGCATATAATGTAGGCAGCCAGTCATTATAATGACAATTTTCAACAAGAGCAGCGTTAAACAGACATTTGAATGTCTCTCTGCCAGTCACAAGAATGTCATAAACTGCCGGATTAAAGACCCTGTGTGGTTCTAATACAAAAATACATCATCACTCTTGTATATTTCAATGTTATGCAAAGTTTCAGATGTAATTATCATTGCTAATGATGACAATCTTCTAGACTTTTACTGTTTTTTTTGTTGCAAAATCAACAGCAATGCATTTACTTCTGAAGTCCCACATGTGTTACCTGCTAACCTGCAGAGAAGTCAGTAGAAAAATGAGAGCAGGCAGCTCAGATGATCCATGAGTAGACTTGTCACCTGTGTATAGCGCCTCAGTGAATGTGAATCTATTTCTGGTTTAGCCTTAATAAAAGGTCCTTTAACTTTGCTCCGGACAGCTCATCTAGCTAATGTTAACAAGCCGAACAGGAGTTGTGCTCTGTGATAAATCTGACCACTGCCAGAGAAAAAAAAAAAGCTCCTCTAAACAGCCTTTGCCTTATGATGAATGAACAAGCCCTCAATAGTCCTTGAAACATGGAGGTAACTAGGAAATGCCACAAACCAATCTGTCTCAATTGTGTTCAGCGGTCTGTGATTTGTATGGGTCCATGCAGGAATGTGTCTCTCTGTGCGTATGTCCTAAAAAGAATGCTGTAAAGCCATTACCTGTCTGAAATGGTGGCCCAATTATGACAGTCTCCTTCAGCATGCGGCCTTGCAAAACCAAACTCCATGAAATTGATTACCTGCACACCTGGACCTCATTTGAGACTCTATTTTTCTCGCTCTGTCAGTGAGTCTCTGGGCCCTGTTTGTCTCCCACAACAGGAAAAAAAGAAATGCTTAAAGAATGCGTGCATATGAAGCATTTGAATATTTAATCCTCGGCACCAACTATTAAGTCTAGAGATAAAAATACAAAGGGATTTTTTGCTGAGATGCTTTTTCCAGACTCATTTGAGACAAAGAGAGGGGAAACGAGAGGGTGAGGAAGAGAGCAAGCGAGCGAGAGAGAGGGCAGGGGACATATTTCTAGATATTGAATAATCACCTGGTCTTCAGCGTTGCCCTCCTTGCTGCTATCATTAGCAACCCTGAGTCTTTTATTCCCTCATTCTATTTTGTATTCCTCCTATAAAAGACTCCCCCCATTCCGCCTCAGATTGACCTCCTCCATTAGGCTCAAGGTTACTGGGGTTGGCACAAGGACATTCCTTTGAGAGGAACAGCAATGCCTGGCTGCCACTAAATAAATACAGGCATTTTATGGGCGCTAGTGACAGTAAAGCTGAATGAGATGACAAATCTGCCAGTTGGTTTATTGCTGAAGTAAAGATGAACACTCAGGGGTTTTACAACAGTTAATCATCTTTCTAAATATAACAGTGTGCCCAGTTTTTTTTTTTTTTTTTTTTGGTCATGTGGAGATAGGAAACGGTTCAATTAAAAAAAATCTACCAGCAGAAACTCAGTGGTGGCATTTCAGTGTCCAAGCCTCTTTTCTGTAAAAAACCCTTTCTTTGGTCTTTGCACCTCCACTGTGCTTCTCTGTGGTCTGTTATAATGAGCGCTCAGTTCTCAGTGACTGATCAGGCCGGGAGGTGGAGGTGGAGGTGGAGGAGGTCGAGGGCAGCGGGGACTGTTGTCTCACTCCCTCACAGCTCCCGGAAAAAAAGAAAAACCCTATTTGTGTTCTGCTGTTGACCTCAGTTTCTCAGTGGGAAAATCTCTCGGGGCTCCCTCCGCTCTTCGTCGCCCAGTAGCTATGCATATCTCCTGATAATGTTACAAGGCTTTTCCCCTTCGCAGGGAAATCTTAAGGGGAAGTGGGATGACAACATCGTCAAGTCAAATTGCACACAGATGGCTTATATCATTGGTTGTTTTCAAGGAACCGCAAATGTTGAGTTACTTTTCTCCAGGTCCAGGTTGATGTCAGTTTTTTTCTTAGATGGACTCCAGGGACTGTCTCAACTCCCACTCAGTGCACTCGAATGCGGGTGGATTTGGTTTTTGCCTGCTGACTGCGCTTGGAGCAATGCTCGGCTGCGCGCTGCTACAACTACAGTGCGCGGCTGTCAAATTTGTGCAACGGGTGTCTTGATACTCTGCACCTTGGAAAACAAAGCACAGTCACTAGCATGCCGGCATATGTTGCAACGGGGGGAAAAAATTACCGCAATGAAATGTTTAAGCAGGGAATGTGTCAGATGTGTGAGCAGCCTCACGGTGGTGGGTCCCACATAGCGGTAGCTGGTGAGTAAAGCCTGGCGTACGGTTGACTGCGGGGCGACCTCTCCTGTCTCTCCTGACTGTTGTTTTGCATTCTTCATAATTAGAAGCGCCCAAGCATGCCAGGCATTCCTAATAGAGGTGTTTTACACTAGCGGCTGACACCATCACTCAATCTGAACCCAGTGGTCCTTTCCCAAAGGTCAATAGCTCAGCCTTCTCCTCCTTCCAACTGCCTCCTTCCCAGAGATGGGGATGGGTGACAGGTTTGCATCAGGGTGACAAAGCCACACGCCTCCTTTCTTTTGTTTCCTCCCTCCTGCTCTACCTCTGCGAACCCTGACAACCAACACTCGGGCTGGGTACTAGTTAAACCCAGACTCCCTATAGTGACGGATGACTCCTCTGCTCTCTATACAATGAAGACGAATGCTAAGCATGAATTATTAAGGGCCGGAGCAGAGCAGAATATTTTGATGTTGAACCCCTCATGAATAATTCCAGCAGGGCTACCCCAAAATGAATTACCTTGTTCTCTATGTGCCGCAGAAGTAGATGCTAGCCTTTGTCTCCAGGGTTTCAGGTGCTGGAAGTAGATGTTGGAAGCAATATATTGGACATAAAAATTCATTTCACACAGATATTTGGTATTGTGAGCGAGGCGAGAGCAACCTGAGCTGCGATGTGTTTGGACAGTGCAGGATTGTAAATTCCCTTTGATCCGGTGGTCAAAGATGGGTCCACAGAGAGACTCGCAGTGGGATGAGAAGTATATGGAATGCAGAGGGGGGCTGGAGAGAAGCAATGATTGGGAGGCGAGGGTTGGGGTTGCATGTCCAATTATCTAGCAGTGAAGGAGAGAGGGAAGCCAGCCAATTAGAGGAAAAGGGGAGAGACCTCTGCCAAAGAACTCGTACATACCCCCACCGAGAGACAGACAGACGAGCAGACGGAAACACGGCCCGTAGAGACACAAACAGACACTGAAGAGGAAGAAATGAAATATATATATATTTTTAAAAGTTAAGATAAATTACAATTTTGTAATATTTTCTTGGGAGGTGAAGGAGACCAAAGGCAAAAAGGAGAAATATTTTCTCTTTTCCTGTCTAGGAGTTTTGTTTCGTGGAGCTGCCTGAGTTCGTGTAAAATCTTTTTTTTTTTTGCATGATTTTCCCGAATCTGGGTAAAATCATACATTTACTTTTTCATTCTCTGGAACCGTTTTAGGATTTTGCAATGCAGGTTTCCACTCTTGATGGAATATATTTTACAGTGAAGACTGGAAAATATTACGATTGAACACACTGTTCTGTTGACAGTCAGTTGAAGAAGAAATATGATTATAACCTCAGAGAAACTGCAGCTAGCCAAATTCCTGACTCAATAACACTTAATAGGGTAATTACCTAATAAATAATGTCATGTATCCATCCTTACAAAAGCTCTGTGTGCCACTGCAAGTGTTCACGAGGTTTCCTATAATTTACAGTGAGGTCGACTATAATTATCCTCTCTCCTAAAGAAAGTCGTCAAAGCGACTGGGGATTAAATCCAGGGGTAAACAAAGAGGAAGACAAAGTGCGCTTTTTTACTGAGATGATCCTATTCTGTCTTTCTGGAGATATTTCATTTCCTGTCAAGTCAAAAGATGCTGTTTTTAAATTCCCTCCAGCACATCTGGAACGGAGATAAACGGAACAATTAAGAATCATCCATTATCACTTTGCAATTAAGGAGGTCAATGACTTATTGACTTTGAACATAACAAATTGTTCAGGTTAACGGTGCTTAAACCCTCTGAAGCTCTTCCAGTTTGAGAGCATTTGATGTATTTCTTGTAAAGGAGATTTAATTGTTTGGGATTTTGCAAGAATTACTTTTCAAAGCACATGCTGAACTCTCAAGATTAACAGCTATCAGAAGATATGTACAGATGATTACTCGGTGCAGTGTGCAGACAAAGGTTTAAGAAATGGAATCAAGTGTTGCTCAACCAACTTAGTCACTTACTCAGAACAAGCATGATTAACACGGAAACCATCTCACTTCTCAGAAACCCTCATAATCCGATAAACGCTGTCAATATTTGTTTGCCCTACCTTCGAGCTCTTTCAATTATTTGATCACTGCAGTCTCTCATCTCTTTGCCCTGAGAATACACAGTGATTGCTCACTCACTCCAGGAATGTCTGGTGACTTCTCAATGTCTCATTTAAGTCTAAGCAAATTGAGGGGTTTTGAACTAAACAGCACTGCACTCCGTGGCCAAGTCAAGTCCAAACAGCGGAGTCTGTCGTTTCAGACCAACTGTATAATTTCTGACACCGCAGGAATGAAGCCACAACTCTAAACTGAGACAATGCTCGCTCGCTTTGAAAGACCAGAAGTCTGACTGCCATTCTGCTATCACACTCCGTGATAACGGCAACCGGTGCTCGCTGCAATCAAGGCCACGGCATTCTCTTTCTAGGCACCTGCATCGCAGATTATCATCTGCTACCAAGACTAAAGGACGAGCCCCGTCATCATCAAAGCAGCAGCCTCCATTTCTGTCTTGCAGGAATGCTCCTCTTAGATACAGAGAAACATTTAGGGGCTGCAAACAGGATATTAAAGGCCTTGCTCCTCCAGTCTTACAGCTGGCTCCCAGTACAAAGGCTCTCGTAAGCCAATAATTAGCCACAGGTCCACTTCACACGCTCGCCTTGACCCCTGACCTTTTTTACTCACCACTACTTCCTGTGAGCATATTTGAGGTCCTGTTGTAAATGGCCCTTTGATCAAGGAGCAGCACAGATGTTTAATACATGCAAAGTCATTAGTAGTCCTTTGTGCTTTAATACATCATAATTTGGAGTTAAGCAGACAAAGGTCAAGAGGGCACTCTGGCCTGACCTGGGAAGGCCCTCGGTGCTTGATCAGTGGTCAGTCTTTAACAAGCCTCCTCAAGGAGAGACAGTGTGCCGGCTGAGAGAGGGGTGGCAGGGGGCTGCCCGGTGATGTGCGAAGCAATACAATTTACATCGCATCGGAACAGAAATTAGCAGTAAATGGGAAAAAGGACCAGGTCATCAGTCTTTCAGCCCTCGAGCACCCTCCCTCCCCCTTCTTGCATAGCCACCTCCACGCTGCTGCTTGTGCATAATTGTGCTCATCAGAAATAAAACGGAAAATTAGCACAAATAACACGTCTGTTCTTTTATTGTACGACAGAGGAAAATGTTCAGGAATGCTGGGAAATGAGCGTTTAGAAAATGCGTGTCTCTTCAAAGCTTCGCGAATACTTTTGGGAAAGGACTCTTGAGATGTGCAGCTGTTAGGGGTGGATGTTCCACACAAAGCAGACACAAACAGACACAAATCAAGCAGTGTAGTGAATCCTGGCTGCTTCATTGCTCATCCACCATAACCACATGTTTAATCTTCTCTTTTTGGTCTTATTCTCAGTTCTCTCGGCGTTCTGTCAGTCCTCTTCTTCCTCTGTTTTCTTGGCTTGCTGCTCACACTCCATCTATCTCCAAAATCTATGTTGTGCCTCTCAAAGCCACATAAATTGTGTTTTACACACCAAAACCTTTCGTATGGGATTAATGTCCTTAATTTGATGGAGAATACGGTAATAAAAAAGTGCACATAATGAAGCCTTTTCATTTTAGGAATAAAGACTTGAATTATTGCACACACAGATGGGTCCAGTGTAAATTATCAGAGGGAAAGCAGTTTGTTGAATGTGCTGATGTGGATATCAAACGAAGACATCAATAAAAAAAATTGGTACAAAGTCTGAAAGCACTTTATGAACTATGCTTTTAATAAATCAATCTAATTCTATGCTGTGGCAAAATAGTCAGCAATTATAAAACTGCACAGAGCATTCACTAAGAGTCATTCATCATCAAATACTATTTGATTTATGTAGAACCAAATAGCTCTAATAATTCCAGCCCCTTCCCCGGCACTCAAAGGACACTATAAAAACTCGAGACAGATAAAACAAGATGTACGAGCAGGGGGACGTAGAATAGGAGAGAGGATCGCGGGGTGGCATCTGGGCAGATTAAGATGCAGGCATTTTACAGCCCAGCATCTGTCTTTTGTGTCCTGAGGCTAAAAGAAGACCTCAGACTGTGTATCTTTCTGATTGTAATCTGTGGGTGACCACAATCAATGAGGTCCTCTGTCTGCCAGATCAATGGAGGACAGCAGTCGGTGATAGGAATGCATCATGCCGGAGTGGTTTTGTGTGTGTGTCTGTGTTACATAATCACAATGCATCCTTACACACTATCAAAAAGGCAGAACAACTCCCCACATCGCCACTCATCCGACTCACTAGAAGACATGGAGGATGATTGGCAGTTGTCCGTCCAGCATGTGTATTTTCATGCAATTTGCATTTCATGAGAGAAAAATCGAATTATTCATCGATGAATGTGTTTGCTGAGGCCTGTGTGTGCATTCTAATCCAAACTTCAAATACATGGAGCTACCAGCGTTTTACTTTTCGGGAGGAAATGCAGAAGAATAACCAGAAAGCTTCTTTGGAGTCGAATAAAAAAGGCTTGATGTGATGAAAGGAGCAGTGTCCATCCATAAAAGGCTGGCTTTGAAGAGATGAGGGGAGAGAATGTAGGTTACTAATCCTCCCAAATTAAAGGCATAAAAGAGATTAAGAAGAGCAGCTCTAACTTCTAGGCCACTACATGGCTATCCCCTCTACTCTCTTCACTTCCTTTCGGTGTACTCAAACTATTTCTCCTACTTCACAGGAAGCGATGCAAAAAAATATCCATAGAAGCACAGTGATGACAAAGTCAAGACCTAAATCTCGTTAAATTTCCAAACACAAGCCCACACGCTGAAACATATATGCACACACCTTCTGTACGCTGGCCAGATTAGCATAAAATTGTGTGTAAAGTGCCATAGGAAAGACACCACTGATGATTTACCAAGGTAGCACAGCACAGGGGAGACGGAGGCTCACATTGGAATATGTGCATAAACACTACTTAGATGCACTTACCTCCCCTTTCAACATCTGTCTAAATAAAGAACAACATTCAAATGCCTGTTTATGCTCAAGTGTAATGCCCCTGACCTTGCTTTTATCCTTGGGAGGATTTTAAAATAGAAAACTTCTGCGCATATGTTTAACACACATCGCATACGGACCTGGCAAGCAGCTATTTAAGAGGAGCTTTAGCGGCAAAGTGTGGAAAAGAACACCCCACGCCGACCTGACTATTTTAAGTCATCAACTCTCACCTTCAGACATGTCGGACTTTGAACAAAAGCAAACGCGAACTCTCCGAGTCTGATTTGACACCAAACTGCAAAAGTAAAACACTTGAATCCACCTTGTAATTAATGAACCAGTCATTAATCACAAATGCATCCGACCGGCTCGTATGCGGGCTAACCTTGCTTGTATCATATGTGGACCATATTTAAGTGAGCGAGAGAATGCTCTTCCCGTCTGCAGAGCATTCGCTGCCCCTTTTCATGTAATGACGTTGTGCTATGCAACCGGTGAACGGCACACAAATGAGTGTAAATACCATTCGCTCCCAGCTGTGTCTGCCTGCCTCACTGAGGGAGCAGTGGAGAGAAAAGAGAATGCTAACACAAGACCAGGGAGCATATAATGCGAAGCAGCGCCCGTCTAGCATGACGATTATTTGCATGCAGGGCAAATAGGAGAGGAAGGAAGGGAAAACTACAGACTACAAACACACCACGAACCCACCTCTGTCCCAGGTAATGACAGAGCAGGGCTTCGAAATGAATGGGCACACAGAAACGTGTGGAAAGACAAGCGAGTTAAATAGGGAGAGAGGAGGAAGGCATAACTTACAGACAGATATTTTGCCATCAATAGCTTTTTTTCGACTTTTTTATCTCAGAAGGGAAAAGTTACCCAAAGTTTCCCTTGAAAAGAAAGCGTTCAAAAGAAGGAGGATATCCTCGTATGTCTGGTGCTCTTTTATTGTAAACCTAATTATCATATCTGACAGAGAATGAGGCCTCAAAGAAGTGTTTTGTCAGAGAAAATACATAAAAGATGAAAAGCGGAAGAAATAGAGGAAATATTCACTTTGATGAGAACACATTTTATGGTGGTTACCGACGTCTCTTCCCGTGTCATATTTTCATTGCCCTCCCTCGCGTTTAGCGAGATTTTAAGGTCCCCTGGAATCTCCCAAATCTCTGTCGGCAGGAAGGCTTTTCAGAGAGCAACCACATCCCAAGGGAGATGTATGATGGGAATGCTTTCATCCTTTAGAAAACTATCTCTTTGTAGGAAGTTTATCGCGACAACTGCTACACATACTGAGATTCTGGTTCAGAACAAATGGATCAATTGGCTTCCAAGAGGTGACTGTTTACATGTACAGTAGCTGAGCTGGAGATATAAATAACAGCATTGTTCTGTGAAAATAATTACTTGTGATGATAGCATGGGGCTCATTAAGGAGATATCTTGTGTGATCATCTCTGCTTGTCTCATCACTCTCTCCCCTCTGCTTTTGTGAAAGGTTAAGAGGGAGGTGATTTGTTATAAGGAGAGGATTAATCCTGCTGTCGGACTACCACTTGGCTGTGGGACTGTGCTGATAGTAGGTGCCTTTGTGCACAAAGTTGACGGAGATGAATTAATACTATCTATATCCATTTATCTGTAGAGGTTGATTCAGGTGGCATGACTGTGCAAATTCATCTCCAGTGAATCGACCGTATTTGCGAAAATCTTAAACTCTGAAGAAAAAACTGCACGATATCTACATAAATGTAAAAAACTGTCTCACGGGAACAGTAAACCTCTCACACAAGCATGTTCATACAGTCCCCCAGCAATGCACCTGTACCGCTACATGCCTCTACTCATGGAACATGGCACATGGAGTGCGCTGCCTATCTCTCTTTATATGATAATTCGCCATGGTTGACATGCTGGAACCCAGATAAGGCACATCGGGCTAAGAAGATAAATGTGACAGGGCTTGCAGGGGACCACTGCTAACATATATGGAGTTTATTTGGGGACCATGTGGCGTGAAAGTGACGATATGGCCCAGTGATCTTCCTTGTTCCAGGTGAGGGCTTTGGCTATTACATTTAGTTTCATTGCAGCAGCAGCTGACATGCTCCCACTGAGAGCCCCAGCGGAGATCAGGAGCACCCCCCACACCACTGATGGAGAGAAAACAGCACCTGAGTGTTTGATTTAACGTTTTAGAATAATAAAAAACCTTTGTTTATGTAGGAGGAGTTGATAGGGCGTGCATGTTGAGCAGCGCTTCACAGTTACACCTAGAGCCCACTAACAGTCTGTGACTACTGCCGCTGACCAGCCAGCGGGGCGGGCAGCTAAGCGCTCCTCAACAGCAGCTGTTGAGAAAGCAAAGAGGCATGAAGGCAGCAGTGTAGTGGAAACAAAATTTAAATTAGCAAGGTGGTAGAAGCAAAATAGCCCATTCCCCAGTGGAATAGGGGGAGAAGATTGACGAAATCAGCCTTGGTGAAGCGAGCCGCAGACACATCCTTAGTCTGATAGTGATGGGTCAGCAATTCCCCCCCAACCCTCTGGCAGCGAATCCTGTCAGTGTAACTTATGCGACTGAAACTGTAGAGCAGGTCACCTACTGTAGCAAGTGTGAATTATAACCCATAATGGATAACTGATCCCCCAATGCTACTCTAGTAAAGATAGCTCAGGTTACAAGGCCAACGTTGGCAACCAATTTCACTGCTATATATATATCCATATATCAGTAAAAACAGCGGAGCGATGAAATAGATATGAAGCGATGAAGGGTTAGGCGACTATTCTGTGTTCATGAGCCAGTTTTTACCTCCATCAGCGGCAGAGTCAACCATCACTTGTTATTTTTCTAGTCCCGGGGAGATTTTTGTGATTTAACTGAAGGTAAGACATTACAGTCAAAAATAATAGCACGACTACGGGCTGGTGGGGAATCTCAAGGATCTTCTGCTGATAGATGAAGCGGCTGACAAGTGCTGCAGAACACCGCAGATATGCAGTTAACTGCAAGCAACGGGGACCAATTAGTTATTAGGAGCCACAATCATTCACACTTACCTGAAGATAGTGATTAAGTATCTTTCAGCACTCCCTGTTGTGTGCGTATATGTGTAGAGGGAGTAGAGTGAGATATGGGAGAGGTGGCACACATTTCCCATCACACTTTGAGGTATGGTGATGAAGCGAAGCAAACATCTCCACCTAAACACAACACAACAAACAGGGTGACCCCGCTCTAACCCCGGCTCCGTCCATCCATCACCCAGCGGCACACACACACACACACACACACACACGCCGCCGAAGCCCATATCTCTGCATTGTCGACATTATGCCCACCCTGTGGAGAGATTCATGCTGCTTCACTCCATTAACAGCTCCAGCTCTCACACACACGCAGCTCGCACCACGAACAGTCTAACTGACATTAAATATTTGAACAGGTTCGTACAATTTGTTCATTTCTCAGAGCAAAAACTGCTTGTAAATTGACAGCGAGCTGTTAAAATTCAAGAGCACAGTTTTTAGACTTTCAGATTTAATGGCTTTCCACCTGCTCATTAACAGAGTTGGAAGAGAAAATGTTCGCCGTGCTTCAAAAATATGATGTTCCACAAGAAATTTCCCGCATTTCTTGGAAGATATTTTCACCGCGAAAGCGTACTTTCCGACTTTTACTGGGGATTTCTCTTTAAGACGAGAAGAGAAAAAGTTTTGACGACCGTTATTACTGCCAGGGTCGACTCTGATCCCCATAAACTTTGTTTCCCAATTTCTGTTTATTACATTTGCAAAGTATGGGTATTGAGCCGGGGTAGTTAGATGGTACCTCCATTCCTCAAGACACCGGGCAGACAGATAGAAGATAAGGGCTTAGACAGTCAGACGTGGTCAGAAAGGCAGAGGAAATCCCTATCATTTGTCTAAGGCCCTGCAGACGTATGTTCAAGCTCAAGTCTCAACCCCCCTATCGCTCTCTCTTCGCTTCTCTCTCAATAGTTTAAGGTTCATGTGGAGGTGAGGGTTCCTAGCTCCCCTCCCTCTCCACTGACCCCTTTGCTCCCTACGTGTCTCGGTGCAGCAGACCCCCTCAGGGATCGACCTCTTCCCCTACAAACACAAACACACACACACACACACACATGCACACGTGTTGCTTTTACGTACTCTGCAGGTGTTGCAACACGCGGCGAAGCACACGGACTCCCAGCACATAAACACAAAGAAACCCAACAAAAGGGCCCAGAGAGAAAGCGCTGCAACAGTGCGGTAAACAGAAAGATAATGTTCTTACTCTGCGTGTTTTTCAAGCTGCTAAGAGCCCACTAGACAATACTTGATGGTGTGCCTAAGTGAAAAATCAGGCAACAGACCCGGGCTTTTGAATCAAATGGCCGGTACAGTCTGTGCCTTATTGTTCACAAGTGGAGTTAGAGGATTAAGACAGTGCTCGATGTGCCAGAAACTTTCAGAACAGGTAATTATTGTAATTTGATCTTGAGTGGGGGAACAACAAAGGAGAAACTAGTATTACTACTCGGTGAGAGGGTGCAGAGAGTCCTGGGATAACCCTTCGATGCACGGAGAGCAGTAAATTTCAAAAACACCAGGGGCTTTAACCAAGCAAACATTTCACTGCTACACCTGTGACACATGTGATGGAGGATATTTCACAGTGTGGCGTGCCGTCCAGGTCACTTCCCATTCGCCCATTACCCCTGACAATGTTTCCTGTTTTTGTTTTTTTCTGGACTTCTGGCATTTTAAACCACATAGTCGAGTGAATAAAGAACAGTCAGCAAGCAATTGTGTCTTTGTTCATCCACATAAAAGGGAAAGACATGAGCCATGTCTCCATATAATTTCAAAATAAATTTCAAGCAAACTTTTGAAATGTTGCCAAGAAAGAAAAAAAGAAAATGTGAATTAGGCTATTTTTCAATAACTAATTTGGAACAAATAATAAATTATAAATAAGGGGTAAGTGGTGCTACAGGCTATGCAATGCATTGGAACAAAATTCATTATTTGCCAACACCTAATAAAAACCTTGAAGAAGAAGAAGAGAAAAACAAACAAAAGTTTGGCCTTTTATGACAGAAAAATAGAAGTCCAAAGGATCTTTTTCCACTGGGAAAGTTGTAATTATTCTTTCATGTCAGCTGGTATTGGTGATGTTTCATGCTGCTCAGAGGCGAAGGCAATGGACAAAGTGGAAACAGCTGATCAGTAAAGTCAGCTAAAGGTTGGTTATGCAAGTAAATGCTTTTAAATGTGCTTTCATCCCCCATTTTGTGAATTACCTCCTTCAAAAAGTCAGTATAAATCTTTATGGAAAATTGGGGGACGTTTTTTCAAACTGTTTTTCTTTTTTTTTATTGATACCTCAAAATGCACGGACAGATATGTTATGGAAACACAGCTACAGCCACTGAAGAACATGTATGTCCTTAGTACACCTTGTTACACTTCAGCTGCTCACAGCTGCAGTTACATTGTGCACACACAGATAATGTTATGCAGGTCAGAGGACCTCGATCGATTTCCATCATCCATAATCAATAGGAGACACTGTGAAGTTTGCTCATCCGTGGAAATGTGATGTGTGATTTCCAACCATGTAAACCATATTTCTGATGTTGTTGCGGGCGGAGACAGCGATGTGCCCTGACCCAGATGCTTCCCCTCTGAGTGCCTTGGCAGCACCCCTGGGCCTGAGGCGGTAATGAGAGGGCAAGAGGACAGGCAGCCTGGGTTCACTGATGGAGCAGGAGGCAGAGGGCGGGCCAGAGAGGCCAAAGGATATAAAGGCCTGAGATGCATACTAATATGGTGTCAATTACAAATTCCATTGCCAGCAATCTTTGTCAGCCCCATCACAGCTAATAAAATTGCCCTGTGATCCAAAAACCCTGCTGAGCACGGAAAATCTGGAGGGAGACTTGTGCATATCTTAATTCCTCCGTCAAAAGGCGGCTCATCTCAACATTAACTGCTCTTGTCACCTTTAGTGGGGGAAGGCTGATAGGAGGAGGGGATTTCTTTCCATCATAGTGGCAAAAGAAGACAAGGGAAGAAGCTCGCTGGAATATTTTAACACAGCACAATGAATTAAAACCTACGCTGACATTTCACCCCAGCGTTCGGATGTTTGAGACCGAGAGAAAAGACAGTGTGTGTTGTGTCCTATAACTGCAACTGCACTTCATTCCCCCACAGGACTGCGGGGTGACAGCTTGGGCCCATCACCAAGATGAATGGTTCTGTCCTACACAAGGCCTTTTAATTAGCTCCACAAGCTGCCTTTTATAAAGAGCGCACACACACACACACACACATGCACCCGCACACACGTCATGCTATGCACATGTTCACAAACACAAACCCACAGGCGAACGCGAAAACATATATCAAAACACACATTTTAGGTTTTGAGGGATGTTTCAAATTGAGGAATATTTTTGTCACAGTTTATTTCAAACACACATACACAACAAAAACAACATATCTTTGATAAACCCCAACCCTCATCTATCCCAAAAAAAAAAAAGAAAAAAAGTGTGGGCGGTATGAAGTGATTTCTGCTGACTGAGAGCAATCCATCATCATTTTAGTAGCAACAAAAAAAGAGGGGTGGGGGGTAGTTGTGGATTGGGGGAGGCACTGGAAGGGTGAGCAGCCTGCCAACCAGACGGGTACCATCAAGACCAGGACAGGAAGCAGGAGATCACACTCCTCCTCCTCCTCCTCTTCCTTTGGCTTCCCTTTCATTCCCTCCTTTTACCCTCCTCCTCCTCCGCTAAGAATCTTCCTCCACACATGGTTGGGAATGTAGAGCCCTATCCACTATTAGAGCGTGGGTGGGGTTATAACAGGGCCTGGGAAGGCTACAATGAACCACCAGGGCTGTTCCAATTACAGAGTGACTGGTACCAGATGATGAAGCTTGCGGCATCTCACATTAACATCCACCATGGCCACAGCATCTGCCCAGATGAAGGGCTACGGCGGGACACCGAGCTCCACGCACACACACAGCACCGTCCAATTAGTGGAGCTGCCAGCTATACAGCATGTTGGTGGGTGGAATGAAAGGACCGCTGCCTGAGTGGGACTCAAACCTGAGCGGCTAAGCAAAGAATCTGTAATAGCGCTACACGTTCTCATTAGGTAAAGGTTCTCTGTTAGGGGCTGCAGTGTGTGAATCACAGAGAAAAGATAAACCCAGAGAGACGAGTTTTTTTTTTTTTTTTGACAGAGGCAAAAGAAGGTCGGTGATGTGCAGATAATGGCTTGATCCGGCATGCTCTTCCTCCACAATGTTCCACTTTTCTTTCCCCTTTACCGCACTCGTTCAAGCACTTGGACACAGACACGCCGACAATAAAAAAAGCAGCAAAAGGGGTTTACAGTGTATCTGTCACACTTCTGAAGCAAACACTGTAGCCTCACAACACGCCACCGGCTGCTCTCCAGCCCTGACTGGAGGTTTGTTTATAGCCCTTTGTTTTCTCTGCCCGCTCTTTCGCTCCTCAATTTCAATTTACTCAGATACACACTAACACAAAGGAGGGCAGTGTGTCAACGCCCACAGGCCTTTGAAGTGCAACTGAGTGTTAGTTTAGACATCAGAGAGCAGCTTTAGCGTGAGCACGCTCTCCCCTCTGTCTGCCATGAGAGCCCGTTCATTGCACACATTTGGCAAAATTCGAGACACTCAGAGTGTGAGAAAGGCATGGAAAACACTTCACCGTTCGCTGCCCAGATCTGACCTTCGGCTCACCTCGGCTGTTTCATTCCTTCAGGTGCGAAAAGAGGAGTGTGGCTTTAAAAAAAAAAACATGAAGCACTAAAACAAGATCTTTATTGAACACCTTGGAGTTGTAGGTATCTGTACGCTTCATTTCCTAACCTGCTCCCAATGGAAATAAAATCATTTGTTATCAGATCTACTTTAAATACTGACAGCGCTATAAATCTGTCAAGTGCACCTTGAGTTACTGCATTCCATTCACTCAATCCCGATATTCTCTGTCTGCATGGAAAACGGTCATAGCTGCCAGGCAAGTCAAACAGATTTGATTTCACTCATATCTAGTAACAGTACGTTTTTCTTTCTCCTGCACTGCATGTAACAGAATCTGCCTTGTTCCCCTTGGCCTCAGGAGAAATCTTCTGCCTAGCAGGGCTAGAGATGGACGGAGAGAAGCCTGACTGCCTGTGGCTGCCGGCGGGTCTGTGGGGAACAGGCTCATCAGCAGTCTATTGGAGAGGGAAAAGAGGGATGGATGGATAGAGGGAAGGGGCGAGAGAAGGAGGGAAGGGGGAAATCAATAAGCTGCCCGAGTGTATCCTTTCTCCGGGATGAGCCAGTCCAAATTTCCCTTTTCTCCTTTTTTCGCATAAAGGGATGGTCCACAGCACTCCAATCACAGAACCGCTCAGCGAAAAAAACATATATAGAGACGGATATTACACACAATCTGGGGAGGACAAAGAATCCAATCATACACCCACCACACAGACAACTTTTCTTAGTTTGGAAGCAAACAGCTACCCTCAAACTTATTATTGTGAGAAGGTTATAGTGCAAGATACATCTACAGGCACAAACATAACACCAAAACCAATATTACTGAAACAACCACGGGGTGCTTCTTCCAACACATATACAGTATTCTCCTGATGGGGATTTTATTTGATTTTATTAAACATATAGACTTTCTGTTGCTTTTCTTTCTTTTGTTTCCTCACATCATCTGCTGCAGTCTGCGAGTTGTCAGTATGTGGAAAACATAAAGGCCTCGATTATGATGAAACGTAAAGAAGTCGGACTCCTGAGGGAATGACGGTAAGAGACAGGCTCCCCCGACGGGTGCCCTGACACCTCGCCGGAGATAACTCGAGAAAACAGAGACGGGAAAGAAGAGTTCCTTCTCCGAGTGAAGAAGTTATTCTGCATTTGGAGCTGGAGGCAAAATATATATTCGTGACAAATTCTAGTTTGTAATGCAACTTGTTATTCGTGCGATCAAAGGGCATCTCTGTTACCACCGTCATTGGGAGGGAATACATTAGTCAAGCGGACATTAAGACGTTTAACCTCTGCCCGCTGAGTCACTGTGGCCTCATCGATTCCTTCAGATCAGCAAAGAATGACAAACAATGGGCAACAATCACTGCGCAGAGGGCCAGACCGAAAGCCTCTCCCGCAAGGTCAATACTGGAGCAACTCTATCCCGATAAGGAAGCAACGGGTGATAAAATGAGGGCAGAGGCGGCGATAACCTGACGATGCGGTACTTTCCAGTCGGCGTTTATAAAGATGATCTCATATCTTGTTTATGGTTGTTCATCTGGAGAGCTTCAAAGCGGATCCTGCCAGACGTACGTTCGACTCGGGCTGAAGGAGCTTTGACGTGATCACAAGAGGAGCCTGAAGGTGCCTCGAACAACCTCAAGCGCCGACGTGCCAGCCAAAATCATTCATCCTGAATATTGTCAACGGAGCTGTGTCACTGTTATTCAGGCTTCATCTATCTGAAAGGGCCATGTTTGATGAAAGGACAGCTGTCATAGCGGGGGACCGGCATAAGTACTGTGATGACAGAGTGATGCTGAGAGAAAAGGAGGTCATGTAGCTGAGAGGCACTTAGGAGCCGTGGACCAGGGGAGGCCAGGATATTGTTCGTCAACACGACTAACCCCACAGGGCTCACAAAAAAACAGTCTGGGTCTCATTTAGCCTCTCCGCTGTCTCTCCAAGTGGAACCACAGTACAACAAACATACCAGCACTTAAAAACTGATATTCAAAATAGAGACTAATTGAAACACTGCCTGTTTTTCATTCGGCCCCTCATTAAAGCCTAAGACTGGATTATTCAAGCATAGCACAATTTACACATGAAAAAAAATTGAACACAAATAGTCTTACTGGAATAATATGTTAATATATGGAGGTTTATACCGCATAGACCCACAAAAAATAAAGATATAATTCTGATGTACAAAGTGGTTTAATGGCAACATCCGCTTAGAGCCGAGCCAGGCAGCCTACTGTGTGAGTCTAAAATAATTATTTTGTAATAAGAGAAGACTTCTCATACCAGCTAATTACTGTCAATCTAGCCTGTTTATTGAAGTAAAATTCATGTGTGAGCTTTCTGCTTAAAGGAAATGACTAATAAAACACTTTTTTTTGGTAAATAGACACATTGGATACCGCATCCTAGACGAGCTGCACTCACCAGATCCCCATAGCACCACAGAGTGGCCAAGCTGTTCAACATAAGCATGCTATCTACATTTCACTGACATTTTCCTGGCAGAATTTCTAGGAATATATGTTTCAGTTTTCCACTTTTCGCTCACTGCTATTTGAAGCCACCAATGTGTGAGTTGGCCATCGTAACCTTAAGTCCATAAATAAAGGAAATGTCGAACAAGCCAAGACATTAAAATTAAACCTACACAGTAGCAGAAGAAAACACTGGCATGTGTCTTGTTGGTTTAGAGTAACGTGCAATCAACTTGTTTTCTTCCTTTCATCTTTTTTTTTTTTACTCTGACAAGGGCTCGCAAACAAAACCGCCTCGTACGAACAATAGAGCCACGATTGTTGTGGGCATAAAGTGAAACTTATCTGTCATGCGGCCCCCCCTTTCGAATATGCAGCACGAAAGCTTTGAGAAGGAGAAGAAAAGCCAAAAAATGTCCCTCTGGTACAATGGCGGCCTTTGTCAAACTGCAGGCTGATACATAGCAAACAAAATGGTAAATGTTTGAGCAATGAAACTGAATCCATGTTCAGTGCTCAAAGCAAGGCCTAACCTGCTCAGATGTTTGGCAGGCTCTCTATGTGTCTGGGGAGAGAAGAGGAAAGTAAAGGAGAGTGGTGGAAGGTACAAAGAGCATTTTAAATGCTTTACAAAATGCCTAGCTATTATAACTTTTAACTCCCACTCCCTCGTTTAACAATCCGCCTTTCATTTAGTCTAAAACTTTGCTTGTAACTTGGATTTTTTACTTTTTTTTTTATTGCTGACCAGACAAATCTACTGTGTTTCCACATTAGCTGCTCTGGTGACAAACCTATGTTTGACTTTTTGGTTAAGGTCATGTACTTTGTTTGGATTCGTGCCCCTTGATCTCTGACTGCCAACACATACAGTGCAAACCCATAAGTCACTCAGCTGGCTCACTGATGGAGCCTGAGGTTCTGAGTGTTTCTTTAACCCAAATTAAGAAAAAGCTCAGATGATGGAGGCTTTGCACAGGACAGATATTTTTTATTTGGGTATTGAATCCATCCGAAGGTCCCCTTGATTCGAATTAGGGCCCTCCAACAGAACTGGACTTTGATATTCACATGAGGAAATCCAGACCATTCCTCTGATCTCAAGGGACAATGATTTGGTGCCAGTCTTTGACCTGCTTGTCCAGAGTCAGAGTTGTGGCCGTGCTCACTCGCCTCCTGAGAATATCCAGATTTATCCTCTTTCACAAAATCTCAGGCAGGAATACAAATTGCATGTGACATCACATTGCAGAGACATTAAGCAGAACTGCAGCAGGGAAGGAGGCATGGACAGGAGGAAGGAGAAGATGAAAGGAGTCACCAGGATGTCACAGTGAGTCTATTGTGGATTTTTCAAGACTCAACGTGCCTCTTTGTAGAAGGAAACCAGCCATGCCTTCCTGTACATTTCTGGTAATGAGGGTGTCCAACCAAGCTAACGACTACCAACAACCTCACACAGACACACACACGACTGAAAACATGCCAAAAATCTTGTCAGGACAGTTTTACTACTGAAAGCAGCTTTGCTTAGTCTACCTATTCCCATTGTATAGGCCCGGTCCATAAATAGATGCAGCCAAATGGTATAACATAAACTTAAGACTGAGTTGTGTCCCTTAGCAGCATCTGCCACGGAGTAAATCTGCCCACAGCCTGCAGCTGTCAACAGGAAGCCCAGAATGACCTCCACAGACACACACACACATGCTCAAAGAGTCAAACACACTCAGAATCACACACAGACACACACACACGCCAGTCTTTCATCTGTCAATGATTGGCCCAAATCCAGCAGGGTATATCTGTTCCACTCTCTTTTCCTTAAACTTAATATTCCGTCTTGTCCAGGACCAGTCTGTGTTCACATCAAAGCTAAATGGAATTAGTGAGATACATTCTGTCAATGCATGGTTAGAAATAAGCAAATGAAGAAGTGCTATTGGACGTTTTGTAAACACATGCTATATTTAACTGCACCACCAGCCCATACACCCCGAAGCAGAGTGCCGACAAAAGCGTGTTCTCAAAGGAGGGAAGGGTTTCTGGTTTGTGTCAGTGTAACAGCTCCTAGCACCTCAAGTGCCGTGCCTCGATTGTCAGTTTGCTCATATTTTCCCCCAGCCTCTTGGCGGAAAATTTATAAGAACGTTTTTAACAGTTTGTTATTTCATGGGCTGGCAGAGTCAGTTTTTGCTGAAAGCCTTGTAAATGTCTTTTAGGACCTCCGATAATCAGGGGGACTGTAGGCACTTCAGGGAGTCGAGCACATGAAAGTAGCAGTTTCCAATAATCTATCACGAAGAGACAAGCAGAAACGCGTCGAGTAATTGGTGTGTGTGATCACCCTCTCTCCAGCTCGTGTCGGAAAGCATCATGCCATCTAAATTTTCTCATTCCTCATGGCGTGTTGTGAAGATTAGATGGGCTGACATGCATAGGGGTTCTAGTAAAAGTCCCATAAGTAGCAGCAGAAGCAACTGTCCTGTACACATGGCATCGCTCATCAGTCTTCATTAAATAGACAACCCAACTGAACGGCGTCAACACCCTTAATAAAACAACAGGGAAGGAAAATGTGCATGCACACACACACACAGGCTCATGTGCACTCGCAGCACACACGAGTCGAGACCAACAGCAGTCCATTAACAGTAATGAGCACATAGTAGTCATGGGGATCTCTGGGTGTGACACTGGTAGAGAGACAGGGGGGGTGTGCACCCTGTTTCTGTGCCAACCTGCCATCTGCACCCAGTACTGGCTGAGTTAATGAGAGGATTAGACCCACATGCACAGCCCTGGGACATGGCCCCTACCTTGCCACCAGCAGGAGCCCACCACACCAGCACTTTAATATGGAAAACATGACAGAGGCAAGGTGGGCTACTGCGCACATGCTGAGCAGAAACCCCGCCGACTGCCGACGTGCAAGGGCATGCGGGTTGTCTGTTTGGCCATTCCTTTATGGATGTGTGTGCGCAAAGATGCGTGCGCTTGTGTGAATGCGTTTCATGGCTATATTAATAAAGACCTAAAAATCTAAGCATGAAGCGAGCTGCAGTCGGCAGAGGAAACAGCAGGGATCAAAGGCGCTCCTCTCCTGATCTGGCACAAACAAAAGAGCTGCTTGATTAAATAAAACCAGGAGGCAGAATAAATCTGTGCACATATAAAAAAAAAAAGAAAAGGAAACCCATGAGTACAAAGGAACAATCTGTTGAACAAAGCATGAATATGTTAGCAGCTCAGTTAGGCAGTGACCCCAGCCAGCACTATGAGCACACCGCTGTTTACACCAAACATGCCATCAGCACCCCCTAAACCACCACTGGAGACTGCATGTCCTGAGGCAGCCAGCCCTTTTACACGGGCCCCCGAGGAGCACAAGGTCCCTTAGGCCTTCCCAACTGGCAGCAACACCTTTATGTGTCACCAACTTCCTCCTCATGGCCATCATCACCTCCACTCAACATGCAGAGCTCTGCTTCAGAGGAAGAAATGGGAAAAGGGCTACGGACAAACACCCGAATGCCAACGACAGAGATAAAATTACCTTAAAAAATGCTGATTACAAAACAAATGAACAGATAAATGAATAAATCCACTGACCTTGGGTGCAATTAGTCCTTAATTACTGCACACTATGTGCCCTGGGAGATACATTAATTAAAAGAGGATAATGGAAGGCAACAAGGGAAGCTTTGTGTGAAAATAGCTGCCAGCAAAGAGAGGGCCACCACAAGCATCCAAAATGAACAGTTTTATTTGAAGAAACGCAGCTCATCTGTACTACATGTCGGAGTTAGTGTGATGGGAAAATGACAAAAAAAAAAAAAGGATGCATACACCATGAGAAAAAGAGTGGTTGGCAGTGTAAACCAATGCTCAGATCTCATGCAGCTCAATTTATTATTCTGGGTTTGGGATGTAATGAAATGTGAAATCGCAAGAAAATACTAATATGCCACAGAGAATGCCTACCATTATAGGTATTATGCACAAATATAACCAGCATTCATGGTGGACATTTTAATTCAAACCTTTCATGCCCAATATGGCCTCCTGACCACAGTGAGGAAACTTTAACGACTAGTCAAATTGGGTCTTGGCAAAAATGTTAATTTGCCTTGTCCCCCCGTTTACCCTGTCTGTGTCTGAGCTCGTTTCTGTTCACAGACCGCCGCTGGTTCTGCTCCCGCAACTAAGATGGATGTTCTTTCCTTCTTCTTTCCTTTATGACTGTGGAAACCATCATTATCTTGCCCAACACCTACGCTAAAGCAGTCCTCTGAGGGCGAGAACAAAGGCGAAATCCAGTCTGTGTACGCATCCAAGGGTCAGGCAAAACTGTAACCTTTGTTGTTTGGACTACATACTTTCCTTTTCCCCTTGTGCCACATCAAGCAGCAGGATTAGCGCCAAAGGACAATCATGTTTATGTCTTGACCGTCCCATCCTCCTCCCTCTCCCCCCTCCGGCTCGCCTGTCTCTCCACACTGGCTGATCAAGGCCCTGGGAGTCCTGTAATAACAGTCTGTTTAGACACTCATCACTGATTGTCAATTAGGGCTTCTGTCTCTCGTGACCCCCCAACACAGAGACTTTAAGAAGCTGTTGACAGGCTCAGTCGTCTCTACCTGGTTAGTCACGGTGCTATTTTAAAGGAATACGTCACCTCGAAACATCCATAAACTGCTGAGTGTCTCCAGCGTGTCCGAGACAAATGGGCCAAAGTTTCTCACAATGTTAGCTGGCGACCAATAAACAGAAACGCATAAAGACAGCCTCTAATAGCTGAATAGAGTGTGTGTTCAAAAATTAATGAAAAAAAATCACTGGCACTCTCAGATATGGAATGAGTCATCACACTGTTTCGCTGAAGTCTAATAAAGAAAAACAGACCCTAGAATAGAGTGAAATGGAATGAATGGCATGGCTCTTCTGGGCCTCACATACAGCCTATCAGACCACTGGCAGAGCTGGAAGAACATTGTCCAGCGGTGGTTTTTTATTGGAAGCTTGTATTTGTTAATGTGTCTGGGCTCCTGCACTGTTCAGGGAGAGACAGTCTAACAGAGAGGCTGTTGTGCGTTGGTCTGGCTGAGCTCCACTGTCCCCTCCAGCCAAACTACCATATTCACACTTTTTTTTATAAAGCCTTATGAACTGGGGGCACTCTGTGTGGGTGAATAGTCTCTCTACCTCTTCACACACAGAGTACTTTTTTTTAGAGTTCACAGTGTCAGCTGGGCTGAGAGCAATTGTTCCAATGAGAGTGTTTTTGCTTTATTTCCACCACTTTTTCTTGTCCAGCCTTCCTCTGCGCCTTTCCGGGCTGCTGAATAGTGGCCTACACCCTCTCTTTCATGGTGCCCTCTGTGTTGCTAGAACAGTGACGCCTAGGCAGAGCCTGGGTCTTAAATAAGGGCTTGAGGCCTGACACATGTGGCCTGTGAACTGACAGCAGCTTTGTGGCAGAGGCAAGAGGGGTGGGAGCTGGGGGCCAGGGGCCAGGGACACTCAGGCAGGAGAGACAAGCTGAAGGAGCCCCTTGAGAAAGAGCCTGGGCCAACAACCACAACAACACCTCAACAAGGGCTCCAGTCATCCAGCGGAGACGAGCTGGAAGGGAAGTAAGAAACCGTACCACTGCTGGATGCCAACAGGAATCAAGAAATCCAATGTCGGAGGGAGAAGAGGAACACTAGGGCCGAGGAAAGCCTAAAAGGCAAAGTGAACAGATGATAGACAGAGGGGTTGGAGAAGGGGAGAAAGAAGGTGAGGGGAAGGGAAAGCAGACTGTATTGGTGGGCTCATAGTGGCAAAGAAACCCCCTTTCTGTTTGTCACACAAAAGAAGCTGGAATAAATTCTGAAGGAAACAACCTGGATAAAGGCTGAGTTAAAGGGATGTTGTGAAGAAATGAGAACAGACAGGTGAGAGGGGTGAATAGAGCAGCTTGAAAGTGTGTTGTGTGTCACAACACATTGCTGCATATACCGTAGAACCTGTGAAAAGGCCAGCAGGGAGACAAACAACTCCAGAAAACACACCAAAAAAAAAAAAAAGCAGCCAAAAATAGCTGAATGTGACAACAGGGAGATAACACAACAACTCTGATAACACATTAAAGTGTAAATGCGTAAGCGAGTCCCTTTAGAATTAAGCAGGTATCAGCAAAATGTCCGCAACATAAAGTATTAATTAGTATTACTGGCTATCTCCTATAGGATTTCAGCAAAAGCTCTGCAAAGCTGAAAGAGCTTCAATGGGAGGAAAAGAGAAAAGAAAAGACAAGAAGGAGTGGGTGGTTTTCCGGGACAGCAGACAAAGAAAAAAGACAATTACAGAGGCTCTAAAAATCTATTCAGTGCATTTTGCTGGGAACAGTTCCTCCTCCATCTCCCTGAGTCACTGTGCGCTCCTCTGGCCCGATCCCAGCCTAATCCGCCACTTTACCTCCATCTCAGATGATTTCACAGTTGTCACTGAACACTGAATTTCCTTTTTATTTCCACAAATGTTAACCGGGGGTGCGTGCCAAGATGGCGCCAAGATAGTCAACTGGCTTGGGGGGTAGGAGGGGAAATGTGTCTCTCGAACTGGCAAACGTTTCCTTCATGGTTGTTAGCATTCTCAAACAACAGCAAGTTAAAATTGGCATTAAACAGGTGAAAACATCCAGAATCAAGCTGCTGTGGTTTACCCTGAAGACTGGTCATAGCAGCTAATGACCTTCACTTCACATTAGAACCATCAACGTTTCACTAACAAGCCAAGAACTCCAAGTCAAAGGCACACACACACACACACACACACACATACTGAAGGTCAAAATGTTATCCTCACCTGTCCCTAACCAATCAACTGATGTCCACACATCGTGCTGGGAGTCATGCCTGTGGCTGGTCTTGAAGGGCCTGAGCTGGTGCGGGCTTCCTGTCTAATTACAGTTGGAGAGGTCACTGTCCTTCCTGCAGCTAATGTGGATTTACTGACACTAAATCCTGCCTTAACAAGCCATGGAATCAATCTGACACAAAGAAAGAAGGAAAAAAATAACATACAGCTGTGCAACATGGAGAGTTTGTCTAGCAAGACAACGGACAGTAGCTAATGGTTTAAAATGCCGCCGAACATTAAATCCCCCTCTGTCATGCCCACAATTGTGCGCGCTGATTCCCTCCTACAGCTGCTGCACTGTTTTGTTTTCTGCACTTCAGATCTCTTGAGCTTTATGCCATGAAGCTATGCCACTGGTATGTGAAAACTATGGGCCGGTGGAGTGAATTAGGTTTGAAACGGGGGTCAGAATAACTACACTGGGGCAATGTTCATGGCATTGACAGCAGCATGTGCGACCCAGGCTGGTTACCGCTATACACACACACACACACACACAGAGAAGTGAGGTGTGGTAACAGTAAACAGCCCAGACACAGGAATGCACAGGGCAGTAAAACGCTATACAGCCCCATTCATCACAGCACCCAGAGCTCACGCGGGGCACAAATATCAATGTTTCCCCCTCACGCCCTGTTCCACAAACAGATTTCAGCATACTTTCAGCCTCCCACTGTCTATAACTCTACCCCATGTGGCGTACTGTCTATAAGTGCCTGAGCGGCATTCTTGCTGTCTCTTGCTGATGTGCTTGTCAGTGAAGTTTTTATTAATAGCCATGTGAGTAAACCATTTGAGGTTTAGCGTAATGCCACATAGGCCGGGGTGGTGGATGCCAGAGGGGTCACCTCTGGGACAGAACTTTAGAAAATGGCATCGAGAGCGAAGGGGTACAGCAGCTGAGGATCAGGAGTGGAAAACACAAAATGTTTTCTGTAAGGCCTGAATACAGTGAACTGCATGGCACCGAGGCTTTGATGATAATATATGAGTCATCATTTGTATGGACTGACGCGTAGATTCAATAAAAAGCAAGTGTCTGTGACCAATGAGGGGAGGTGCAGTCCATATACACCGCTATGGATCATTTAGTTCACTGTCAACAGAGTAGGGCAGCAGAAGTTAAAGGAGTTGGAGGTGTCTTTGTGTGTGTGTGCTTCAAATGCTGAATGCTTCCTCTCAAGCCTTTGGTGATAAATACAAACATTTGTGGCCAATTTAAACATAAATCTGTCCTCAGACCCAGTCAGCAACAAACAGCCTCAGGGACAGATTTGTAAAGAATGAAAATCCAGGAGTGACAGCCAGCCATGTGTTCTCTGGCCAAGGTATGTCGAACACAATCGGTGTTCACCTCACTAAAGCTTTTAAACTTTTAGTCTCCATTTTCCTATACGTACGCCCAAAAACTAGCAAGTGAGTGCTCTAGATACTAATATGTAACCACACGCGCGCTGCACTTCCTGTCATTTCAAAGATTCCCAAGGATATTGGATAGGCAAAATGATTTAACAGAGAGCTGGGATTAGAACAGCGTGGAACAAGGTGCTTGAAGCGAAAAACAAAAAACGAAACAATGAGCGATAAGGAAGACTGCGCAGGGAAGATAATTAATGAATAGCTGCGTCAAATAATACAAGCTGTAACAGTGGGACCTCTTGTCCTACTTCTGCTGTGCACACACACACACAAAGACACACACACTCAAATCAGGGGGAGCAGGAGGAATTAAGAAGTGGCTCCAAAAGGAATTTAATAGTGATTTACCAACAGACTTTCCCCCTCAAAATGTCTTCAGGAAAAAATATGAAACAGCATGGGTCATTGAGAAAGACAATGAAAACAGAGAAAAGCTGGCAAACAGGGACATTCTTAAAATAATGACACAAGGACCGCAGTGCTATTGGAAAAATATATATATATATATTGGTCAAAAAAGTGGTAAAAGCTTCAGATGGGAGTGGGGTCAGGGGGGTTCAGGGATTTGTCCTGCCTGCAGAGGAGGTTTTTGGAGTTCACTTTTCTTTGTTAGGCTGTGTCAGCTAGTCAGGGCTGCAGGGGAAACAGACATGCCCCCCGAAAGAGTGGACAGAGCCAAATGATCTGGAGAATGGAGAACTATTTTATATGGAAATCCTGACGCCGCGCTTGCATTAAAAATGCAAAAAGTCAAACCGCGAAAGAGGAAAGGAGGGGGAAAAAAAAAATGTATACACTGGGCAGATAATGAAAGCGGTTTCATGGGGTGCTTATTTACTATAAGATGTGATTTCTAAATTAATATTCAAATCTATTCACTTCATGGTTTCTGCCTTGAATTATATGTGAGGTAATTTTGCCAGTGTCGAGGAAAAAGTGCCTTACTTCTGTGGCAGGTAATTGAGAGCAGTGATGTGAATAGAGTGTCGGATACGGTGAAGGCCTGACTCTCCCCTCAGCGTCAATGTCTCTCTGAGGCCCAGGAAAGAAGCATTGTTCCATCGGGGGACACAAAAAAGGGATTAATTTGAATTTGGTTTACAATGCCATGCCTTTCAAGTTAATCCATCTGGCCTGTGCCCCGGAGTTGCCAGCTACTCCCTCCGTTCCCCATTCACTCTGCCAGTGCTCTTTGTCTACAGGAGGGGTAAATGTCAATTCTACCACCGCATGGAGAGACTTAGGCCTGAGGAATGCTTAAGACAGAAACAGAAAATGGAGACAGAGAGGAAACAGAAAAATATTTTGACTCTTGAAGTTATTTCCAAATCTGTCTCTGATTTCCACTTTCTCTCCCATTTGGTACGAAAATGTTTATGATGACAGTGTGATAATTCATACAAATGTAAAATGTCTTTAAATGCAGAGGGATTATGCAGAGCGCTGCTTCATAAGGTGGCTTTAACAGATGGAGATTTGGCATTCACATTCACTAAATAACAGACTGTGTAAAGAAAAAAAAAAAATAGTCGTGTCCTTCCTTCCTCTGCAGCTACTAAGTGGCTCGCATTATCTGGACCCCCTGCTGCGGGTGTTAGGATGAGTCTCCACATACATCCATCACGCTCACTTCCTCCCCTTCCCCCACAAATCCAGAACTGCTATAATAGATTGCTAAGAGACATTTCAATCACTATTTATTTGCTTTTTCACTTCAATTATTTCTCATATCTCCTGCCATCCCCCCCACCCCTGCATCTTTTACATTTGCCAAATGCTGTGGCATTAAAGTTGTATAAACATCAACGTTGTAATTTATGAGTCTCACAATGGAAAGACAAAAAAGAAACTACAATACTTCATGCTGCTATTTCTGAACGTAGTGCTCGCACACTGTTATGGTTTCAATAGAAGCATCCAGAAGTTTTTTTTATATATCCCCGGTATACTGTATTCAGGAAGCTGCAATGAACCGAAATCATAAAATCTAATTTTACTGCATGGTGGTTTGGAGAACAGAGTCAGAGGGTGACTGTGAGGCTGCAACGGGAGAAGCATCTAGAGGGAAAACTTACAGAGCCCCAGGGCACCGAGTGAAAGATGATTTAAAACACTTTGCTTCCATCACTGGCCCAGACAATAGTCTCTGCTTTACTCTCTCCCTCTTCGTATGGCTGCTGCCAGAGGGACGGTCACGTTACTGACCTGTGTTTTTGCCGCACAACTCCCAGCGCACCCCTGAAGGACGCACACCTCAGCAGATCAACACAAACATTTGCAGCAGACATCTGCAGGGGCGAACGGGATACGGAGAATCTACCGAAAGGGGGGGGGGGGGATGCAGATGGGTTTTTTGAAGTCTCTTGGCTGTTACCTAGTTAACAAGCCTTTCAATTAGGAGGCGCAGCAATCTGCAGCAACAAATATCACTAAACGCAGAAAAATGATTCATTTGGAGCCAAAACCTAATTAATGCAATTTATCTTGCTCCTGAGGGAGCTAAGTAAAATACAGATAATATATACAAAGAACAACGAAGAGGAAACACTGATTTTAATTAGAGATGTTTTGTCAAACAACTCCACCGTCTCAGCTGATGTCCTCATGGCGCCACTTAAATACTCCTCTGCATTAATCAGGCAGCTCATTGTGGAGGAGCATATGCATGGAAAACATCAGTATGACTCTCTGCAGATTCTAAAACATGGGAGCAGTTTTCTGCTTTTTCTTCACTTACCATCAGCTCCTATAACTCATATAACTTTTCTTATTACAGCGAGCAGATTTTCAAAAAAATAAATAAATAGCACAGAAAACCAAGCCAATAGGAAAAACAAATACACAAAACCGCCTCTGATATTTTATTTATGCACGTTATTTGCTGTATACAGAGTTTTTCAAAGGACAGAAGCTAATTATGCCGGATGATGTCTGCACAGCAATCAGATTCATCAGTGCTGTGAAACTAAAAATAATCTGAAGGACCCACTGACGAAATGCTTTTCACATCCAGTCTCAGCCATATGGTTGTTACGAAAGCAAGACTCCAGGTGATAACCGATGAAAATTCTGCCAAAAGAAAAAAAAAGTTGATGATCTAATTAAGTTAAGATAAATACAATAGTAGAAGGCCGACTGTGACGCCTAAGGGGGGCACTGTACTCCAATTACAGATTTGGGTTTTTTAGGTCAACTCTCAGTAGTATGGCAGGGATTTAACTAATATTCAATTACACAGTGGCTTAGTTCTAATATAAGCCAGCAGATTTAGCTGCCACTCAGCGTTTGACAGCGTGCAGCATGTAAAACTAGAAATAAATGGACACAGTGTTGCGGCCGTGTCAAACGCGTTTAAACCGCAAAGATCCTGCGTCCTGCTTCCTGGTACACAAGCATGCTGTCAACATTGTTTACAGGAGGTCGTTTTTTTTTCAGATGTTAAAACGTCCGCTTTCTGGAAAGTGTCAAAAGTCCGGTTCGTGTTGCACGTTGCATGAAGTGACTTCTACAATGATGCCATTCTTCGGTGATAAATGTGAAACTTTATACTTGAGTTACAAGTGCATAACATTGTGAGGCTGATGATTGGGGCAAAGTAGACCCCCCCATAAGGGAAAGAGGTGTATTGAGGTGGACAGCTCATACCACCCCCCTCTCATATACCATTAGTCCCGGCTGTGTGTTGCACATTCCAGCCTCTCTGAGTGTGTCAGGAAAGTGGGGCCCCTCCACTGTGGATCCATCTAAAGAGTGCTAATCCACCGCTGGGCCATGCAAAACAGGGGACGACCAAACATAAATAAATAAGAATGAGCTGAATCTCTGTCTACTTTTTTTTTTTTTACCATTTCAATCAAGTGCGGCGATGGAAACCAGACAGCGCGGTTGCATTCAGGGGTCAGGCCAGGCTCAATTAGAAAGCCCTCCACTGAAAACAGCAGCGATTACTTTTAAGCCCTTAAAGTATCTCTCCCTGCTGGCTGAGAAGTGGGGAAGTGGGGCTCAGGAAGACGAAAAAATAACGTACCTTTGCCCTCCCACTCGCCTTTTCTTTTAACGCCGGCTGTCAGAACGCATGAAGTTTATAAACAGAGACAGTCAGGATTAAAGGTGTAAGGAGGGAGGTTAAAGAGAAGAAAAAGGCCGACGCAGGACCTCCAACTCTTTGACGGATACCAGTCGCAGGCAAGCGCCAAGCTGAGGCCGATCACTAAGACCACACTGCTGCGGAAAAAAATACTGCAGGACCAGTAATGTCTGGAAACTAGAACCCACGATATTTATTCTTATCACTCATTATGAATTCAGTTATAATAATAGGCACCACACTGGGGGGGAAAAAAAGTGGAAAGAGTGGAATATAGTTGTGTTAGTGGTTTATGTATCCTGGGAGCATTATCATGTAAATGGTAGTTACTGTACAGTGAAAACCCTGCTTTTACAAATGATAGCAGCTGGGCCTCGGAGAGGGAGGCATGTATCCTGAACATAAGTGCTCTTCAGGGATACTATCCCTGCATTTCGTCCACCAGATCAAAGAGATGCAGCTGAAGAGCGTCCATTTCCACTGCTCAACATTATGTACTCTGTCTATGAAATGTCCACATCGTTTTTTTTTTCCCTGACAGTAACCATGTGTGTGCATGACAGGTGCACATGTCTGTGAAAATGAACGATCCTCTACCTGGCTATTCCATGTTTCCTATTATTTTAGAGCCTTCTCAGCACGCATTTGGCTTCCATAAATAGCTGAAGAGTCTGTTAAGAGCTAGCCTATTTGTGAAATGGAGTATTTCATTAAAACGCTGCTTGATAGCATAGTTCATTTGATTAACTTGATGACATCCAGCTAGTTTTACGCTCTACAGCTGAGCACTATTAACGCACTGCCTCTATCACCTTTCACTCATCACCCCGGGTGTAATCCCACCCACAGCAACACGTATAGCACAACAAAATTTCATTATTTCACTGCCAATCCCTATAATTTTCATAAATACGTGATGACACTTCTTTGGATCAGGATCAAAGGAGCAACAATGGCAAGAAAAGGACAGCTGCACGCAACTGCTGCAGATCAGCGACGCCGCGTGAATGGCGAGAGAAACAGAGTCCAAGTGGTTTTTATTCTCTGTGTAAGTTGACCACTGCTTGATGGCTGCTTTAAGGGTGCTGTGTTCTTGTAATTATCCATCCTGGATTGAGTAACTTTCCTACTGGTCCAGTCCAGAGACATTTAACTGAGTCAACTAATTAGACTGACGCTGTCAGCAGGACAGACTGGTGCCGAAGCTCCCTAATGAATACAGGCATGTCAGGGATATAAATTGGTTTCAACTGGGGCCTGCCCATACATCCAAAGTGCACATACAAGTACATGAACACTTCCACACCCATAAGACATACATCGCCGCTGAAAGATTTTCCCTCGGGTCTCATATATCTCACTTTGTTCCACAAACTTACTTGTGATCACTTGCAGAAAAAAAACCCTCAGTGAGCATCTGTTTAACATAGTTCTACACGAGTACAGCCCAACAGTCTTTTAACTTGACATCAAAGTTGACTGAGGAATACAGTCCCTACAGTACTTAGCAGCTATGAGCACTCACTACAGATCAAGTGGAGATATGGAAATAGCACGAACTATACCGCATGGAAAAAACAGGCAATGAGGCAGCGTACTTTGCACATCTAAACAGGGTTTCTATCACGGCTTGGACGCAATATTCTATAATATTCATAACTGAGATGAATAGGTTTTGTGACCTAAAAACTGTATTATATGCTGCTTTGTAGATATTGTAGGTCAGAAAAAGCTTTTAAGGGATAAAGAGTCTCATTCTGCAGCATCCACAAGAAAAACGGCTTCAAACCACCATTTTATGCGAGAAAAGTTGGAAAGGCACTCATGTTCAATAAAATTCACAGTTGTCCTGGAAATTTATCAACTCTATTTACTTCTCTTCCCTTTAAATCCCTTCACTGTCTCCTTAAAGTCAATCCTAAAACTCAATAGTCACAGAAAAACCTGTTAAGATAAAATACTTTCCTATTACTCCACTGAATTCCTCAGAAAAGGCAGATAGCGCAGGTAATACAGGTGTGTATTTAATGTCTAGTCTACCGTTTCCATCCGGCAAAGCTTTTGTCTACAAGCTAGATTGATGCTCGTTCTCCATCTGCGGCCGAGAGGATTAACAGACGAGCTAAGGGAGAGTCTTATCTCACCTTGCAGAGATAAATCAGACAGGGAAACAGTGCAGCTCATGCACTACTCTGGAGAGCGGCAGGGAGGGAGATAGAGGCATTTGAACAGAAAAGCCACACACAGCCTCCTCACCAGACTGTTTGTTTAAAACCTGCTTTAAGGGTTTATGCTCGGCTCTGGCTGCCCTCAGGAATGAGTGGCCAATGGCCATCGGCTCGCAGGCTGTTTGGAATGGCCAGGGTAGTCACCTTGATCTCTTCTGTGACAGTTTCCAGGCAACATGAGACAGAAAAAGCTGTCTGCCGAGAACTTGGCCTAGTTTCTGTTTACCTGACCACTTTCAGATATTTCATCTCTCCTGGGAATATGCAGACACCCACTCGCGCAGACTTTTTCTCAGTGTTAATAAAATCAGAAGGTTGCTGTTTTAAGCAAGCAGGAAAACAACAATCTGACGTGTGAATCTTAGGAAACAAAAGTATTAAAAACGCCGGGTTTACATGCTCTCCGAGGTTACAGTAATGTGTGACAGGCAACCAGAGTTTCCACAAGGCTATGCGACTGTCATCCACACTTAAATGTACGTTTCTGCATTACAGAAAAGTGAAAGCGGACATTTCTCTTGTGTCCTACATGCCAAAGTGAACGTTATGTGACTCCTTACAACTTTATGGTCAAGACGAATAACAGTTGATGTTCAAAATGAATATATTTATAGTTATGTGAGGATAGCTATAATAACATCTGTGTGTCTGGAGGACAAAGATGGCTTTATGTGGCTTCGCCTCAGGGGAAATAGTTGGAATCTTGTGCAGGATGAAAGGAAAGCATTTTTTTTTTATACAATCCAAGCTTGAAAGTGCTGCAGCAGAAATGTTTTTTGTGGCAAACTTAAAGTGAAAAAGTGACCACGTCTGAATGGAAGTCGTGTGCGATCTAGTCAGTTCTAAGTTTTTCTTCTTGTAACACTGATTTGCCACAACGAGTGCTGAGACAAATCGTTGCTGCTGTTCTGTCTCAAGAGCAGAAGCAGACACGCTAAATGGTAAATCTCAGGGCTAAATGTTCTGGCATCCAAACTGTTAGAGAAAAAGTTCATCTTCATTCACAATATTCATTAAGACGAAACACCCCAAGCAATTAGGAATTATTGATCTGCAGAATTGTTTCAACAATTGTTAATTATCAAGAGCTTTAGTTAAATGATTGCATGATGAGATGCACATTTCGGGCAGAAAAAGCTAACAGGACTCTTGATAGAGTCAATATGCATAAGTGATGAAATATGTGTGTCTAATGGGCTGAAGGTAAGTGTAATTATGGTCTTGGAAGGATATTCAAAGTCATTATGCGACTGCTTTAACAGCTGATTAGATCAGGAATATACTCCCATCAACATGATTCATATGTAGCGGAGTCTATAGCTTAATCAGGCTTAATATATTTAGTGAAAAATGGGGAGTGGATGCAGATGGTGGTGCGACAGAGCGCTCTTTCATGTTAAAACAGTGTAATTAATTTCTGCATATGAAAAAGTTCCCCGCGACAAAGAAGGCACCCGAGTCAAGGTGACCTCTGGGCCGCGAAACATCAATGAATCAGGTGCAGGCCAACTGTTCTATTGAAGGTAGTAAGTTGAAAGGAATCATAGCAACTTCAAAGAAACACTGGCAAAACACAGAGAAAAAAGAGAGCACTTATAACAGTTGACATCAATCAATAGTGGTCGAGGAAATGGATTCCTATTCTGCTGACCAAAAACAGGGCTGGAGGGGAATCTTTATTCTGAGCCTCCACCAGAGCGCGATGGCCACGCAAAGCATGAATTACATTTAAGAGCAACTTACATTGTGAACAAACTCTGCAGCGCTCAGGGATGAAAGCCAGCTGTCAGGCCACAGTGGCAACTGAGTGCCTCACCACTGAGGACAGTGTCTGTTTGCCAACAGCAAATAACCGCCTCTGGACCATTTAGTACCATCTCTTTTTCTTTTCTGCAAACAAAAGCAGTCTGCCACTGAGATGACACGAGCTCTTCTCAGTGGCCGCGACACCGCCAGATCAAACACGGGGCCGTATGTGGAACGAGCCCAAAGCCAACACAGTAAAGAACTCTGAACTAACCAGAGTACACGAACACTACATAGTGCCAGGCCAACACAGAGGAATTTTAAGTCCCTTCTGTCTTGGCTCATTTATTATCCCGGCATCTGCTTTGCATGGAAAAGTGTTCATTGGTCATGAAATCAAGTTTATGAGGCATTTTGGTTGAGGGCACCGCAGGATAGTTGGTACCATCTTGATGCTGAATCCTGCACATTGTCTTCACTCCAAACCCTCAGTGCACAGTTCAGTCTTACATCCACCAACATAATCAATGAATGTAGTTATTGTTCGCATATTAAAGTCCAAACTAAGCAACAGTTTAACTCGCCTTTTGTACCTCAAGTGACCACAATCACTCCTGACTTTGCAACCTCGTGTCATTCCTGAAACTTTAGAAAATTTAATTTGGATTTCGAGTATCCTCAGTTAAACTCCACTCCCTCTGGAAACCCATAATCGGCTTTTTTGTTTTTTTTTCTTCCTGTCATCTGATGAGATCTAAATCTGAGAACGTTTGAGGCTGTCATGCTCTGATTATTGTGCATTGATGACCAGGACTAGAGCCAGGTTAAGGGAAGAGGAAAAAAATGCTAAAAAATGTGTGCCTTCCCTTGCAAATTATGAAACATTTAAACACACATTAAAAAAACAACAACCGAAAAACAGCCTGGTGTAGCATGGTCTGAAGCCATGTGGCTGCCGGTGAGCAGTAAAAAAGAGGAACAACAAAAAAAAAATCCTAGGTAGAGGAGTTGAAACTGACTTCAGGGAGATATCTCAACTGGCAAGTGCTCAAACAACCAACCAAATGCAGACACGTGTAGCTATAAACACACAAACAAATGCTACACAAACACACACACACACACACAACACTCCGAGGGACACGCACACATACATTCTATGGCAGCACGCTTATAGCGAGAGAGTTGCCAGCTGTCGGAGATCTTTGAGAGAACAGAACACCACCTGTCCCCTTATCTTCCCCTCACGAGCCAAGAGAGACTCTGTGTCCAACTGGAGCCACCTCCCTCCACTCTCTCATCCCATGCTTAATGGCAGCTTGTCTGCTATTTTCTCTCCGACAGTTTATCCCCGTCTTTGTTGTTCCTTCCTATCTCCCCTTCTGCGTGTTTGATCTCAAAGAAGCAGATTCTGTGCAATTATTTTAAATCACATCAAGGCCGCTTTTTTTTCTTCTCTTTTTTGTTGTTGTGATGAGTTTAAATGTTGTACCTGGAGATGGAACCTGATGAGGTTTTAGATTTAGGTGCGCAGTTTAACCACATGTTTCTGCTGCTGTTGCCAGATAGGAATTTTGTCTGTCGGGTCGGTGACGGCGTTTGTGTGTGTGATGGGGTGTGAGGTCAACATTTCTCTGTCTCTTGTGTTTACATTATCTCACTCCTTCACCTCTCTCCTCTCTGTGCCGTTGTTTTGCTTTTGGTTAGCCGAGTGTTTGGGTGCAGACAGATTGATCGAAGCCAGGCTGAGGCGTGGGCAAAGTCCGACCACAGCTAAAGCCCGTTCTGCTGCTTTCAGCGTAAACACCGGCCAACATGATACCCTCGCGAACCCTGAGAGCAAGAATGATGAGCAGCAGATTTTGGCCCTAAAAGATAATCACATAATCAGTCTTGACTGTTGAAGCTGGGGTTAAAAAAAGAGAGAGAGTTATGCAGCTCTGTTACAGTTGGCTTAGTGACGTAGAACACAGTGTGAATGGCAGCTTTGCTTGAAGCAGTTAAAATAAAGGAGCATTCTCTCAATCCGTGCTGGCAGCCAGAGGGCCACCAGTCAAATGAAAGCAACATGTGCAGTTTCCAGGTAACCAGGCGTAGTGAGAATGTGCATATGACGGCAGCGCTAATGGGCCAGAGTTCCTCTGAGAAACGCGCACACACATATAGACGTGCTCCTCGTACTGTACACACATATACACACTGCACAGGAGCACTTAAGCCTGGGAAAGACTGGTGGAAGAAATGAGTGATGAGCCAACCAGCTGTCTGCGAGTGATGGTCTGAATCGGCCAGGCTGATGCTTTACAGACAACCTGAGCAGCACTATAGCAGATGGAGGTCACCGCTGGGTAGCATAGCTAAAATTAACCCAACAGCTTAGCATGAATTAAGCTGGGCCCCTGGGCAGGGAGTGTGCATCCCACAGGACAGAGGTGGGTGCTGGGCAGGGAAGTACCAGGACAACAGGGACCAGACTGCAGCTGAAGAAAGGTTTCTCAAAAATCAGCATGGTCCCGTCTGTCTCAGAGCAGTTACACCGACTCCTGAGACGTCGAAAGTGAATTTACATGGCAGTGGTGAACCTTGGGTAATGTGATTAAATCCTGGCAACACACTGAGCGATGATTAACTTATTCTCTCCCCTCTCTGTGCCCTTCCAATGTTGCTTCTTGCATCTCTGTCAGACAATCAATAAGCTATTATAGCTCCAAACAGTGGGGTAAATTAACTTAGGCCTCCACCTGCAGAGTCGGCACTCTCTGCTAATCCCATTGGCAGGGGAAAAACCCGACTGGACGCAAAGGCCAGGTCCCGGGATCATCTGCTATCGCACCGTGATTATGGGCACGATACCCACGGAGAAAGCAAAACGGGTTCTGAAGCCCAAACATGGAACAGGTTGTATTACAAAGAGGCTGCGGTGAAGGTAGGGAGCTGCACGGTGTCTCTTAAGAGGGAACACCACTGCACTCCAAGTACAAGAAAGAAATACTGGTTAAACAAGTGCTGAAAACTGGCATTACTAAGTGTCAAACCCTAAGCTATTTAGGGAAGTGAAGAACTCTGGGAAAAAGACCAGCTATATCCTGCGTGGCCACAGAAGGGCTTTCTATCCCATCCATCAGATGCGAGCCAATCGACTAAATAGAGCTGAGGCACCACTGACAGATTAGAATCTGATACTAGTGGAACATGGGGGAGAGAGAGAGGTCTGGAAGGGGAGAATAGAAATGTCACCCCCGAGCCTAACAACAACACTATGGTCATACAATACCGGGCTTCACTGAGTCAGATGTCAGCTATTTCAAACTTACCCACAGCAACACCGGCTACTGTTTGAATTTTGAATGGATCCTCTCTACTTTTCTCCTTTTACACATGACGTCCCCCCTGTCTGTCTTTTATCCAACTCTTTGCCAGTATATGGTTACATGGAGATCCTTTTGTGTCCTTGCCACACCCTGTTCAGAAAAGGTCAAACAGGCACAAAGGAGAGGTGAGGGTGTTTCGGTTCTATTCACTGCTCAGTCAAGCTGCCCTTCTCCGTCTGCTCCTAATTACACTATTGTATATGTTTACATACTCTCCATTGATTATGCTCAACATACATGTGGTTAAGCCCGAGGTGTATAAACAACATTCTCCGAGTTAATAAGGTGAGACAGATGCTTAAACACGCCAAACGAAAGCTTTCAGATACGACCTGCATACTTTTAATTCTGTTCGCTGGTAGTTTTCCGGTTCATCCGTTTCTTTTCTTGTGCCTTATCATTAGCCCGCAATCACGGCGGTAATGGAGTCGGTCCATTCATTTGTAACGTGAGCTAGCATGCCGAATATCAGTAGGCTTAGAAATGAACCGCGAGCATTACAGAAAGGTCAGGACAACAGAAAGCTTGCATAAGAACTACACCGTGATAATGAGCAACAACTTTCACTCACACCGGGACTATTTTGGGACACACTCGTGTATCCTTGACATGACAAGGAGAAACTCATTTTCTCCCAATTGGCGCTTTAATGATCAGATTAGCTACCACAGCAACCAAGGACAATTAGATGACAATTGAATGCCATCATGTATCCCCTGTTTGCGTTTGTCATTGACTGATGGCAGGGCTGTGACTATACACAGTCAGCAGCAAGAAGACCGCATTTCATTTGTAGTCAGATAGCACAAGGCAGATCGTTATCAGTGTTTGGTTCTGCTGCTTACCTCACCAGCTCTTCCTGCCTGTCACGCTCCAGGCTCGGCAACATGCTACAACTCTGATAAAATTTCAGATCTCTCTCCCTTTTTTTTCACCTCTCCCACCCTCCCATCTCGTTTTGAAAACACATCTCCTCGCTTCAAATCTTTCTCCCTTTATCAAGTCACAGGAGAGTGAGAAAGCAAAACAGCGAGGAAAAGGTAGAGGGAGAAATAAGAGTGGACGAGAAAAAGAGGAGGTAGCACGTTGGAAGGGAAGACGCATCGCATAACGGGCGATATTGCACAGACGACGTCTCCTGTGTTATCAGTCAATTGAATCTGAGCAGAATCCGCCTGCCTGTGGATACTGTTGTTCAGCCACAACCTCCAACTGCCTTTCAACACCCCGACAAACCCTACAAAGCTACAAATTATGCATACAATCCATATATACTTGCAGTAAAATGCCACAGTTTATTGTCAAGTGCTGCTTAAATGTCAAGAATATGACTGTTGCAGTGCCAAATGCATATATACGTTTACCAAGCATCCAAAAAAAGGCATAACTTTGTTTATTTCATTTTGCAAAAGGCAGTTGAAAGTCAGCTATGGTCCTGTTTTTCTACCAGTTGTGTTTTTGCTGTACTTTAAACTAAAGGTTCCCTGCTAGATGTCGCCATTTATCTGAGAGTTAGAGGAGAAACTGGAAAGCTATCAATGGGCGACAAATTGGTGGTCCGTCTCCTGGGAATGAATGGTGAGGACCAGGACAAACTAGAATCACCACCTCACATCTGTATGCCTCCATCAAACAGTCAAGCTGCAGTTTACATCTGTCTCTCCTGCGGTTTCCTGAGTTATGATGCTAAAAAAAAAAAATATGGCGAGCAAAGTTTTTTTGCAGAACATTCTAATGTCATAGTGAAGAAAAATGTCATCACTTAATCAGTTTAACTTATTAGATATTTCTGTGAAATTTTGTTGAGCTACGGCCAAAACTGTGTATCTGTGAGGTTACAGTGACCATCAGATTCTCATCAGTTCATCAAGTCTCAGTGAATATTTGTGCCAAAATGTGAGGAAATTCCCCCCAATGCATTTAGGAGATGTGTAACAGACAGACAAGTCAAAAGCATAACGCCGCCGGCCACAGCTCACAGACACATGAAACCAGGCCATCACAAGATCCCTGCATTCTGACCTAGAGTGCACCGAGTGTCCCCCCACCCTTGAGCACACTTTTCCAACTTTGCCAAAATTCTGTCTGAAAAACCCCTAAAGTTCTAGTCTCCAAACCCCTTAATCCCCCCCTAGCTCCATCGTCTCGGATCGAGGAGCATGAGAGAAGGTTTCAAGTGAGGGCTTAACCCAGGTTTAATAACCAGAGCATGTCCACTGAGCAGAACGCCTCGTCATATGACCAGACACCAGAATGCGGGCACGTAGGCGCGCACAAGCCTCACAGACGCGCAAACACACATGCGGGCGAGCCTCTCTGGCCACAGGAGGGGCTCAGACCGAGAGGAGATTACACCCCACAACAAGAGTAATACCCAGGTCTCTGCAGAAGAAGTGGAGATTAGAGTCAGCAGCATACATTCATCTGGTTCTCACAAGCACTGACACACAGCTTACCACCGAGAGCATTTTTCAAATATGGAGCACAGCCAGAGACACAGCTAATACAAATATGGACACATCTTGATAAGAGATCACACTCGGTGCACTCCGAAGCTACACACTGAAAGGCACACAAACAACACGGATAGTTTCTAAGTGGAGGGGAAGCGAAGGCACTCCTGCTATCAGTGGTCCTTCTGAGTGGTAGCACAGCACCACTGGACTCAAGAGCTCACATACTGCATCTTATCTGCTCGAGACTAGCACTTCATAATGTTAATATCATACTTCCCTATCGTGGGACCGAGCAACCATCCCAACCGTGCTCCTGTTCTGCACTATAGCCCGGGGCAGGGATTACACCGAGATGAATAGTGAGTCACTGTGGCGACCAGAGAAAGAAAAAAAGCTCTGACGCACAAACATTTAGGGAAGTGTCCAGACGCCCAGACATACAGCTGTGTAGTAGCTCTGCTTTTTCAAAGACGTCCTGAAGATATCTGGGCAATGTCATCGTATGTAATTGGACGGACTGTGGAAACCTTCACAGAAACAAGAGGAAAAAGTGCTTGAAGTGGGCTCTGTAAGTCAGCGTTCCCGCCCTTGTTAACAGAGACAAGCCATTTCCTACATGAATGCGCAGTGAGGGGGAGATCCGAACGGCAAAAAGAGGAGAGGATGTCAGTGTGAAACAGCTGTGTTAAGCACATTCAAAGCATTACATTCTGGATTTTTATAGAGAGACGGATCGACCGAGCAAATATACATCACACTGAAGGGACGAACTCAAACCACGACTTCTAAAAAAGCACTTTATGTCTCCATTAAAAAGTACCTCATTCACCCAGCCTCTGTTTTTTTATGGCTTTATGGCGCAATTTCCCTCTAAATTCCACTCGTGACAAACTGATAATGCGGATGATAAGACATAGAGTGGGAATCACATGAAATGCCTGTTTGTTTGCCTATTTTTCAAACAGTGCCCAGCTTTGTCTTTTGTTTGTTTTCTGGGAAGAAAAAGGACAGAAGGAGGGATGAAGGAGGTTCTGGTGTACTTTTGGAGGACACGTCTCCCCTGCCTGTCCTGGCCCAGTAAGCTGTCAGAGACGGGTGGAGCATGGAGTGATTGATGGGACTTTGAGCGGGCTCCTTTACCCATGTCTGTACACCTGCCCCTTCAGCTCATGTACAGTCTTCTTCACACAACACTCCACTAGACATTGTTCAATAGACCAGTGTACACACACTGACAGATTGATGGAATCAAACATGAACACAGACACACACACACACACACACTGCCCAAACACAGGAAATCTTGCCTCACCCAGTCGTGTTCTATCGGAGACTTCATTCCTATGCAAACCAAACTCATTCATACTAGTTTCTCTCACTCTGCAGGATGTGTGTTCACTTTAAGCTTGGTGCCAGTGTTCGCTGTAAAACAACACAAAGCGCCTAAAACTCTGTTAGAAAGCTGCTCTGGCTCTTATCTGCTGCTGTTCTACTCTTTCCCGTGGTGAGCATTTTCAACACTTGGCCTCCCATCTTGCCAGCAGTATTAGTTTTGGTGGGGGAGGGCTGTGTGTGGGCGAGGTTACGACTGCCTGCATGTTTGGGAGAACCGTGTTCTAAAAATTCCAAAAATCAGTGTGACATTTGACACATTTTTACATGACTGAGAGAGACGCGAGCATCTTCTTCCCCCTCACAGCAGACTGCTGTCACTGCAGGGAGTGACAACTACATTTTGGGTCAATTATGTCAGCCAATATCTGCCAGGATGCATCTTCGGCATATCAGCATAGTCAGAGTTTGCTGATTTATATTTAGTATTTTCACTTTTATTCAACAGAGACGGTATAGGGAGACAGGAGATGCGTTAGAGGCGGCAGGGGAATGACGCAAATCGAACCACGGGTGCACTCTTCGGGTCATATATGCGCCTATGCATCCTAATCACAATCTCCGTCGTGGTTTTAAGGAAGGTCTAAAGGTCACTAACAAGCACTGCATGCTATGAGAAGCTCCATACCTTCTTAATAGCGTCAGTCTTTTTATGTATCACAGAAATTCTCCTTTCGAAATGGCATTCATGTATTGACCCAACCCAGCAAAGTGGACACTCCAGGATTAATTACATGGATTGCATTGATTTATGCAAACAGCCTGAAGTGCCAAAGACGCAAGGCTCAACAGACCACACATAACATGCATGATAAAAATCACTCTTTGCATATATGGACAGGCTGGAGACTTATTAAAATGCATGTGTTGGACGTGCCTTCCCTGAGCTGACAGTTGTGCGCTAGAGAGAGTGTAATTAGACAGTAGCCAGTTGTTTCCAGTGTAATTCCAAGATTAACAGCACGAGACAAAAATAGCCTTGAACAGCAGCACACCCCCAGCAAACACTCACAACAAGATACACTAAAATATTATTGATATATTTAGTGAAAAGGAATTTGTCCCATTGCCAACATCATACATGCAAAACTCTTTACAATAATTCGAAACAGAGACTTTTCTTAGTGAGTTTAGTTTTGACAGCCACACACACACGCACACACACACCACTGGGTTTGGAGATTGTGGAAGGGGTCTGCATTCCGACATGAAACAGACTGGAGTGGAGGCCAAGGAGCGTCTGTGGTGCGGAGCCCACGCCTCAGCTGCATGTTGACTCATGAAGCAGACCCTGGCTGTGCCGTTTGCACCAATTTGCTCTGAACCTCCCTGAGACAAATAACTGCCACAGAGCTGTAACACACTCTGCCTCCAGTCCCCTGGCAGCTTGCCAGCACACTCACTGCTGCTTCTGCTGGGGTTTAGCTGTCCTGATTTTTTTTTTCATATCTCAGTCTGCTCTCGCGCTCTTATTCTCTGCAGCTACTAATTTTTTTTCCCCTTTCTTTTCACTTCTTAGTCTCATTTTACATGAGCTTCTTAGTATTTGCAGAGCTTAAAAAACAGGTTAAAAGTTGAACGATCGCCCCAAAATAACACACAACAGAGAGACAGATACAAGAAAGAATTTGATGAAATTTAACAACAGCTTTTGCACGATATTGCCACTGAAGTAATAAGTTAAAATAACTAAAATAATTATTCTCCCATCAGGCAGTGAACGGAGCTATTTCAGTCTCAGGGTTTGTTCCGTTTCAGTGGGTAGTGAAATGATGAGTGAAGGCAGGAGGGAGGAAAGAAATGTGAGATAAAGTAAACTCAAATGTGTCAAGAGGAGGGGTTTAGTCTGGGAGGGGGTGTGCTGATGAGTGCAACAAAAAGACTCCAATTCTTTGAGAGTCGACAGATGTAGTACAAGAGATGTCCTGCAACAGAGACAGGCGGGTCCTCGCATCAGTGGGAGGTGGCTTTGCTGCCTTTAGACTGGCGCATGCCAGCCGACTGTCCTCCACTCGGCAGATGACCCTTAGGCATGGCCCAGAGTCTGTCAGGATGAACCCTGCTGCCTTCCACACATCTGACGCTCCGACCTTCCCCCACTAATCAGACAGCCAGCGAAGCCAGCTGGCTGCACACGGTGACAGAGATTTCACAGCAGCATCGAGATCAATGAGACTCTGAGATAAACTTGGCTAAACAGAATTATATGCAGTGGACCAAATTTTAAGTAAACATCCCTTTGCTTCTGTTGTTAGTGGCTGTAAAAAGTAAACGCTGCCTCTGGAGAGAGGAATCTGTGTGTGGATGCGAGGCCTGCAGCCAACCCTGTGCGGTCAGCTCTGTGCAGTCAGCCAGGCCACTAGACAGCAGGCCCTGAGGTTATCGCCTGCTCAAGTGCAGCAGTGTGCCGTCCATTACCTCACTTTACTATCTCAACGTCCAGGAAAAGGGAAACAAGCTATTCATAGAGCCTCTCAGGGCCCCATGCAGAGCAGTGAGTACAGGAATCTACTGTGACATACAACAGAGTATACAGTGTACCGCACACATAGCTTATTGTGCTAATGTGTCCGTCAGTAATCACTGCATAAAACTAAGTGCATTTCTTTCTTACTCATCATTCTGTGATGTTCGTACACAAAACAGATAAATTGTTATTAATAATTTGCCTGTATTGATTTCCATTTTCGTGTGATTGTGGTAACAGGTTTCAGTCATTTTCACAAAGGCTGCAAACAAGAGTTCTCAAGTAAAACAGATCCACAATTCTTTAAAATTCTGTCACGCTTTCTAAACAGTTTGATGGGATTTATACCATGTCATGTAGTATAATCTTCAAAAAGATTTATTGCATCCACACTCATCTATTTTCATCAAAATGCACTTATCGACTTTTAGAATCGTCTTTGTTCAGCGCTTGGCAAAGCATGAATAGCATCTGAAGATTTAGGTTACAGGAACATAATCGTGTTTCAGAAACTTTTTTAGCAACAGTGTAAACACATTTCAGCGCGATCTTCCTGTTTGTTCTTTATCAACTGGCTGTCCTCAAGCGCACAAAAAGTTCATTATTTGACATCGACATCTCTAATTCAAGGAAAACAAAAACATAATGGGAGCAGAATCCTATCTTAAGCTTGTTTGAATACACAAGGCAAACAGGATTCACGGTGACTGCATTAGGCCAGGCTTTGGGTTAAGAGACTCAGATAGAGAGATTGTGGGCTGTACTGTACATGTGGTTAATGATAAACCAAACAAACTGGGTTAGCTCTCCTAGCCTGGCAAAACAGGACTTGTTGAAACGTGGATTATGTTAACAATCGCTGGTGAGACGGGAAACGGTAAAAGCCAGTCTCTTACAATAACATCTCCGAAAAGTTGTGATTTCAGCTTTTAAAGTGAAAACGTTGAAGGGGGGAGAGCGAGGCAAAGTAAACACAATTAAAACCATGACTTCCTTCTTTGGAGTTTCATTGGAAATTAAGCCCCCGACTCACTCCGAGTAAAACACCGTGTCTACAGCGTTCGACTCATAACAGTAACGGTATGACAAGCATCTTAAACGACAACAAGGACTCCGAAATGCTTTAAAACTCTCTCCTACCCTCGTGAGTCAGATTTATGGCGTGTAGTTTCTTCACTCTGGAGTTTAAATGCAAGCTTGTAAAGAAATCTCTGAGTTTCTGGCCTTTTTCTTTTTTTTTCTTCTGCCTTTTTTCGCCGGCAGAGTTCCATCTCGGTTGCTCCGACAACATAATTATATGTAGTTAGGCATGAGCTGCAGAGAGGGGTGAGTGAGAGACACCAGCTGAGTGAGAAGGAGAGCGAGGGCTGGAGCGCAGTGGCTTGTCATTACGGGTCTGTTTGAACCTTATACAGAATAAGCAGCCCAAACTTGAGACCGAGCCAATGGTGCTTTGGTCCTCAAGCTTCACGCCAAGTGTCTTGTTTTTCTACTTGAAAAAAAACCCACCTCTGAAATAAACACTGTATATCATCTGCTGCATGGGGAAAATATTTTTAGTATTATGACCGATGGAAAACTTTTAAATGTGCAAAACTTGGACGCGCTCGTATTTTTATAAAATTATGCAGAATTGTCATTTTAACGCTGCCAAAGCCTGGCTGGAAACATATATTGCAGGATACACGAGGACAACTCACCATCTTGACCACCAGTCTGCACTGAATTTCTGCAGCTCATCCGAAACGGGACGTCTAACGCTCAATTCAAAAGAAGTGCTCATGGAATAGGTTGTAAAAACCTTGTGTCTGATCTAATGCTTCTCACTTTGTACTGACAGCGGAGGCTTGTCCCATCTGTATATTACAGAAATCCCACAAATACAGCTTAAATCCAAAAAGCAAGCATCTGAATGACACGTCATTGCCGAGACCATTACAAAAAAGCGGGCAGCTCATGCCCGGCCCGGCAACCCCTCGCACTCCACATTCATTCTCACACACACACACATCATTCTTTCTTTCCCCATCTTGATTGGATTACAGTCAGCGGGTTGGTGACAGCCTCTGGGCATGCTAGAGGAGCGCTTGATAACTGAGCTCCCCTCCTCAGCCAGTCAAGAGAGCAAAGAGATAATATATCTGCAGAGCTGACCTCACCAACGTCAGCAGCCTTTTAAGAATCATGGGAACAAATATGCCAACACAGGTCACAACTCACAAAAAAAAGACTTCAGAGTCTAGAGAGATTATTAACTTCTACATTGCGTACTCACGACTGCCAAATATTATCCTAACTAATATGTCTCAAAGCCTGCTTGTTGACCATGGAGATGCTTAAATCCACTTTACATCAAAGCTCGTCTGTTATTGCACGAGCGTAGCAGACAATGAAAGACATCTCTGAATGAAACGAGTGGGAAAGCTCTTCATTGAAAGATGACTAAACACAGATGCAATGATTGCATTCCTTTCGATATAAAACCTCATATCTATCTCTCTGACAAAAAGCAGAAGCAGGGCCAAAACAGAAAGGGCTTTGTTCCTATTGTAGCTCCTGACCACCTACCAAGGGCCCTTTAGAGAAGCACTCACCCTGGAATGATCAGGCCACTTCTCCCCCAAGGCTCCACAGGCCTACGGAGACCGCTGGGCCAAACACATCCTGCCCATCTCCTGAGAGATTATCCAACTCACTGAACACATTGAGCCCAGCAACACTGGACGAAACTGGAGCCTGCTATTCAGCTCCATCTGAACCCAAACTCTTCCATTCACACCCTTAGCAGAGACAAAGACGAAATAGGAAGACATGCTGCACTTACTGGCTACTTCCAGCGAGGCGTTGTGGCTCACTGCCTCTCCCAGGTAGTTGCGAGCAACGCAGACGTAAGAACCTTCGTCCGGTTTGCTGCGTCGTCCGTGGACGATGCGCAGGAAGAAGAGCGAGCCGCTGGGCAGCAACATGCGCTGCGAGCGGGGATTGTCCCGGTCGGTTTCCACCCGCTCTCCATCCTTGTACCACTCCACTGTCGGGGTTGGCCGCCCCTCCGCTTTACAGTTGAGAGTAGCGGGTTCCCCTTTGGAAACAATCAGGTCAGATGGGTGCTCCACAATTCGGGGTGGGGTGTCCTCTTGACGCAGACGGGATCCTGGGAAAGAAATGGCAAAAGTGAAACTTGACATCTGCAAGGATTTTATGTCCTTATTTACCTCTGTTATAATAAAGTATGGCCTTCAAACCTGATGTAGGTCTTGCTCAGCAGCAGCTTTAAAGGCAACTATACCTGCTCTGGATATATCGAATTGGCAACCGACAGTAGGAATCTTGCACCACATAGGGTCAGTATTCTGTTTGATTCAGCCTACATTACCTTTTAGTGCTTTTTGCTTTCAATTTCAGACATACGGTTCTAAACTTAAGCAAAGTACCATAACACCATGCATGTCAACTGCACTGATATTTGCACATCACACCTACATTCAGGACAAACTTGACAGTAAAAGAATGATTTTATTCCAGTGCAATAAGAAGCACTGCTGATCCAAGTAGCAGTGAGGACCGAATGAACTAGCAATCTGTGAACAAAGTCACTCTCTAATTACAGCAACAGCTCCTTCAGCAAAGGTTAACATCGCTGCAGCTATGTGACTCTGTCATTTCTCAGATCAAAGAGCAGAAAAGAAGGAAAAGAAGGCAACGGTAAACAAGAAGATGACACACCTTAGAGGTAAAAGGAAATTAAGAGATAAAAGATAAGATAAAGGGCAAGAGCAGAGATTACACTATTGAAGTAAAACAAAGCAGCTAAAGCAGTGTCAACAGGAGTGCCAAGGGGGTTAACACCCCACTGCTATCTCTGGTCATTACTATTGCTCTCTGGCCAGTCAGCTGTGGCTATCAAACCTGCTTTACATGCAAATTAGCTTCCTGTTGTTAATTCCTGAAGGGTGGGACTTAATGGCGGTGAATTCATTGTGTGCTTTCACACAAAAGTGAGTGTATGTGCTGCAGGGAGAGAGAAAGAGAAAGAGAGCTCTTCCCTCCTCACCATATCTACCAGCAGAGGCCTTTGGAGCCCATTCAGCACCAATTAAAGAGAGTCGGGTCTAATTGGAGGCACAGGCCTGCAATTAATTTACCCAGCATCCCGTGAACTTGCCACACTGCCTCATTTATGTGCCATCCCCCCGTTACCCTACAAAAACCGGTGCTGAGCAGGCATCTTCTGCCGTTGCCACATATTTTAGGTAAAGTCAGCATAATTAGTGACAGCTCTGTGGAAAGATTAATCACTTCAGCGCAGAAGTGTGGTGTGGTCACTGAAATATAATTAATCCAGTATCCCAATGAAGGACATCATGATCGCGAGTCTTTTTCAAGTCGCTCCTGAACTAACGCTTATGACAGGCTGTGAAAATGACTTGATTGATGGTTATCATCAGAAATAGTCAAACGGTTATCAAGGCTGGAGTTTCTCTACCACAGGGTTCATCTGTTCTTACATAAATCTTGCACTAACGTGAGGCTCGATGAAGACTCTTACTTTGGGACATGTTTAGACGTTGCATGTGTTTTCTAAAAGTACTGGTCACCAACTGAGGTGTATCCGTATGACGGCAATGATTGTGGGAAAATGTTGCAAATAATAGGCTGTGAAAGGCAGCTTATTTGAATTAAATTTAATCTATATAGTGCCAAATACACACATATGTCATCTCAGGGCACTTGAGGTCAAGTCCTCACAGTATTATGGAGAGAAATCCAACAATTCCCCCATGAACATCGACACAGTACACAAGGATTTGTTCTCAGATTAGAGTTGAAAATAATTAAATGAAATCCGGCGCTTAAGATGGAGCAATATCACTGATGCTGTGCAGTAACTTCATGCCACAAAACACTGCATTATAAATTTGCCAGCGACAATTACTCTATTCGGAGCAGTTACACTAAAGCCAATCAGTTGATGTTTCAATATTTTGTGGCGACGTGACAAAGTCTTGCTCAGAAATCTCTGTAATTCTGAATCTGGTTTTGTTCCTGCATGTCAGACCCTCTGCTGCTATAAAAAACATATCTGTAGATTAAAGCATTTCTGAGAGACAGACAGAAGCAGATGGAGAATTAGAGTGCGACACATCAAGCCTTTAGCTAGAATGAATTAGTCAACTATCTGGCACTGAATAAAGTTTATAAAAAATACATATCTGGTGCTTCCTGGCTATTGGAGCTGCCACTTCGCTAATTAACCTCCATTTGTAACCTGCTCTTTTGAACCTACGGACCATGTGCCAACAACGCCCAGCCCTTTGGTCAGGCAGCACAGAGCCCAGCGAACACTCATCAGTCTGCTGGCGTACACAAGCCCATTACCACCACAGCGACTGCACCACTACCACCGTACTCCACCAGACAAGGCAAGCTAATATGTTTTATTAAAGAGGACTTTGAAGAGCTCCGTCGCTATCTGCTCTCCCCCGTTCCCTTCCTGATTTAGATAGCTCCTCTCTAATTTGAAACGGTCTGAAGTTTGGGGTTTTATGGGGGAACCATTAACTATTTAGATGTGGCCCACTGTGAGGGGAGCGGTGCGCTGGGAGGTGCTGTGTTTGATCAGAGACTGTTTACTGTAGATGATTACACCGGATCTGCATGATTAACATGCACACTGAGAATACAATATACAGTGGGGGTACAGTGTCCTATTACAGAGAAGCTGGTAAGAATAAGCTGCTAGATAAATACTCTGCAGTTCATATGGCACTCTAATAAGTGTTTTGGGTGCGATTCCTGAGAGGGTGTGTGTGTTTTGAACAGTGAGTGGGTGCAAGCATGTATCAGTTACACAATGCTATTATCCTTTCCTTGTCCCTGATTGAATTCTTTGTGTGCATACTCCATGTGTGTGTGTGTGTGTGTGTGTGTGTGTGTGTGTGTGCGGCGCTGATCCCCACAGACACCGTCAGTGACCTGCGTTACTTCAGCTCCATTACCCCTCACCAGGGCAGGAAGACACACAGGCGGTGTACTCTGTCATAGAACAAACGCTCTCGCCTCTACAGGTGCGAGCTTTTAGAAGACGGCCAATAAGCCAGCTTCATGCTTCGTCCCCGCAGCTCGCAAAGAAGACCAAATCTGAGGCAGGAGCTAGAGACGGGCAGAGTGCACACTCCACTGCTGAACCGAGCTGCTCACCGTCTCTTTCTCGCTTCACTTTGAGTCGTCTAACCCTGCCTTCATTTCAAAGCGCTGCCCTTCCTTCTCCTCTGCTGCTTTCAACCACCCTCTCTCCTATTTTCTATCCCCCTATGCCTCCCCCCCCCGCTTCACTTTGCTTCCAGACAGAGAATGTGAGATGAGCTAATGCAATACACAGCCTCACCAAAGGGAAGCTGGGACTTCTACTGCAAGGATCTGATCGATTGGTGCCCGAGGCAAAATTCTCCTTCTCCCTTAACCCTCTCACTTGCTGGAGCGCACAGTTTCTTTTTTTTTTTTTTTTCTTCTTTCTCATCTGCTCACATAGGCACACTCACACATACGCAAAGTTAAACTATGCTTGAGGGAGCCTTTTGCTCGCTGTGGAGGTAATTAAAAAAACCAACAACTCTGTGACTTTCCTCACTTGTAAAAGCAATCTCTGTAATGAACAACAAAAGCCGACAGCAACGATGAGCACGGTGAATTGAACAGCCTCAGACCCATCCATACAGTCACCACAAGGGTCCGGACCTAGACATTGACCCATATACTGTACGCATGCAAGGATTCATGAAGACCTCCGGGCATTTGCTCAATCTGGAATCCAAGCTCCTCCAGTCGCTGATAGACATGGCATGAAGATGAGATTTGGGATGGTTCTCAAGAAGCTGCAGCCATTAAAGCACGAGGCATGAATTGTGTATTAAGATTATGGCTACCAGCTTCCTATCAATAAATCTGTGTGCTGGGGCTAAACTTGATTTCCACCCTCCAACGTGATGCTGTGAATCTTTATTCCACAAGAAAAGCCTGTTTCCTCAATCTGATAAAAAATAATACGCATAAGAGGCAGACTACTTACCATGCAAACAGCACAATGTGACCTACTGAGCACTGCACTGGAATCTAAGCTTCTGCTCTGACAAAAGATGCACTATTAATTGTGTATAATTACATAATGCCTCTTACTGTCATTGTAAATAGCCATGATGTCAACGACATGAAACAAGCAATGAAGTCTGCAAGTCTGCAGCTTTGTGGTGCTACAAAGCTTACATGTCTGGGAGGTAGCAATCGATCCAGCTATTCTGACTGAAAGCAAAGAAGACCCTGCAGCAACCTTGACTCTGAGCAGCAAAAAAAAAAAAAAAAAAAAAAAAAGCCAGACACAGTTTACTCCACCAGAGCCAGGGTCATTCCTTAAACACAGCACTTTTACCCTTTGCAATTAAAAGCTTATAGAGGCCCAAAGGCAACATTATGTGCACAGCATTTCATTACTATCCACTGAAGAAAGTCTCTATATGAAGAAGTGGTTTACGTGAATGGAGAGAAGCAGCAAGATAAGTGAAAAAAAACCCACAGAAAACAATCACCTAGCTGCAGTAATCAGTTCGGCTCCAGTGATTTCCCTAGCTTAAAAAAAATAAATGTGCCTCTGTCTCTCACAGCTCTTTTCCATGGCTACTATCTTGGCAGAGTGTGAGGAAGAGGAAGGCAGCCAGGCACCTGCCCTTTACCCCAGAGAACTCACAGGGGAGAAGGACAGTGAAGCAATTTAGATCTGTTGTTACTGTGGTCCCCCGAGGTAGGGAGACGGGATAATGTGTCGACTTCCTCCAATGATAAAACAACTTCACAATGCCGGCTCATTCACTCAGATCTGTGCCATACGACAAAGGGATGACAGCCAGAGGATTTCATTTAAATATCCGAATAAATTTGCGGTTAAGTTTCATTTCCCTGTTAAAGGCGCCCAAGGTCACAGGATCTCATAAAGGCAGACACTAAAACTGAGAGGTGTTGCAGGAGCCCGAGCGGCATCATCACACCGAGTATCAGATGTCCAGCTGAGCAACGGCAGAGATACGGAATATGGATCAGCGATAAGGAAGGCCGAGCACAGTAGGGCACTCCCTATCTACAGCGCCATTAATCTGTGATTAGGGGACTTAAGAGGGATTTATGGCAGAGATAAGAGCAGAGGGCGTGTCCCTCGGGGTAGCCAGGCGGAGACTGGAGCCACGCCTGCTCGGGGACGCGGCTGGCCAATAAACGAGCGAACGCGAGAAGAAAAGGCACCCTTTTCTGTTGAATTAGAGAAGATAACGGAGAGAGAGGGCAGAGATAAGAGGCAGAGACGGAAACGGAGAGAAAAAGGCAAGGCACTGTACTCCCGCTGATCAGATGACATTAACAGGAAAGTGAAACTGAATCTTTTATGGTTTCAACCTCAGAATCCCACCCTGGAATGCGCTGCATGAATGACTTTGCCAGTTGCATCAGATCAGACCTGTTTTTAATGTTACACAAGGCTATCGCTTACACTCCTAAGAGGCAGGATTAGAGCCCTGTGTGTGAGTGTGTGTGGAGATCCCGAGGTGGGGTGATGGAGGGGGATGATGGATATCTTTATGGCCTCTTTCTCTCCTCATCTCTTTGTCTCCATTTACCAAACAGAACGGGGTTTGGTTACCCCGCTTATACTACAGCAGCACTTGAAAACCGATATCAGCTTTCAAAAAAGTAGTACCTCTATCCAAATTTGTGCTTTTTTTTTTTAATCCAAACAAACCTAAAGCGCATTACCTGCAGGTTTACACACAACACTATGACCCAGCACTATCCTGTTTGATTGTTTCCCTGTATTTGCTGTTATAGAAACTAAGTCAGCATCCTCACAGACAATTACAATGCTGCCACTGATAATTTAAGTGGAATGTGGATTCTGCAAACTGAAATATAAACACAACACAAAGCTCTTTTGTTATTATTACAGAAAAGACAATGAGCAAGGTTGAGGAAGTATTGAGAAAAGATGAACAGTGGGCCTACTGTGGTGTCTCTGTGAGGATCCCAACACTATTTATTTCATTGCAAACAATAGGAAAGCATGAGAAACCAGTTGTTTTTTTTAAAAAACAAACAATACCAATGACTTGTTCTTTCCACACGACTCGCTTTAGTCTTTAAGTTGTGTGGAGAGTACCTAATAAAATATTTAGAGCCGCCAAAATTGCTTTATCACTGTCGCTGCCTTTGATCATCCTGTTGCTCATTTGTCATCCGCAATAAAGACGTGACAAATCTGCTGATGATGCCATAAACAAGCGGCTCTCCTTCCTTTGCTCGGGGACAAGGGTTACTAACATGAGCTCCACTGCTCTGGGATATTCACAGTGACGGCTCATCAGGACGCGAACCAGCGGAGGCCTCCAGGCCCGGAGGACCCAGCCCCGGTTCCTGGCTGTGTCAGCTGGGAAACGCATCCCTGGTTCTCTCCAGGCAAAGGAGGGCCAGGTTGGGAGTAAGACAGCGTAGCAGAGTGCTCCTCTGGGAGGCTGGGGCCCATCCTGCTCTGGGGCCCCCATCTGAATGTAAAACAATAGCAGCAGTATTTCCACTTCTGCTCCAGGCTGCATGCATTATTGCAAGTATGATAAAGGAGTATTGATGCTCATGAAACACCTTGTAAGTCAACTGAAGACAACACAGACATCTTTGTTTCACTTGTCTTTAAAAAAAATCTTGAAGAGAGACTTAATAACAGACGGATTGATTTTTTTCATTCGTCAACGTTACAGGCTGAGCGTGCGGCCTCAATTTAAATAGCCATAGTAATTCTACATAGACTGTCAGCAACAAAATAATGATGAGCAAATGTGAAAAAACATAACACGAGGAAAATATGCTATCCAGTGATACATTTTTAACAGAAACCCGGGGGACACAATTGTGGTTGAGCTGTAGCTCCTCCTGATGCCAATCTGCTGCAGTGAGTGTCATAGATACAAACAAAAGCTGTCAAACTCTGCAGCAGGCCAAGAGGGCAGAATTCATTCCTGCAGGATAAACGCAAGTTCTTTATTATATCAATTCACTGGGACAAGGAGGAAATCTGTATTGGAAAAGACTGGAACGCTTGTTAGGAAGCTGCCTGTCAAATTGGCTCTGGAGACCGGGCAGATGGGCCGAACAGAGCAGGCTGGATGCAAGCAAAGAGTCGGTCTGTCTCCGTGCATGTGTGTCAGTCTATCTGCTGTCTATCTATCAATGTATTCACAATGTGAGCAGACTCACAGGCTCCTCAGGTTGACCCTACACATTCACAGCAATGACCTGAGAAGAAAACCCAGCCCACACTTCTCAGGAACACCGATGTCAAGGATGTCATTCCTTCAGCAGAACAGAAACCTCGAGAAAAAGGGCTGTAATTAATATGGAGCACAGATGCCAGGCTTAGACCTTCTATTAGGAAGCCTGTGTATGCAGCACAGTTGAGGCTTGGAGTATGGGGGGTATTACAGAAAAAGAAGCGCAAAGGGAGCGCGAGCAGGCAATTACTTCTTGTTTTTGTTTTCCAGCATTGCCATTTTAATGAGGTTTGACCAGTGCGATCTTAGTGATACATCAAAGCTTTCTCCAACAGCAGGATTGGAGAAGCAGGGGTAATTGAATACACTGGTACATTTATTTCCCAACAGGGGATAGTGAGCATCTCACTGCCGACTTCTTACTTCCATGAGCTGCTCGACTTGAAATCCTCTAGAGATTAATAAAAGTGTATTTCAGCAAAACAATTTGCTCGGCATTTTGAAAAACAAATATATAGTTAACTGAATGCATTACGAACATTAATGGATGGGAACGGAACTGCAGGGTTAATGAAAGTAAAATGTATGCTTAATTTAATTGGAAAGCGTGGCGGTCTGCTCTCCTCCAAGGTCACTCTCTGGACTGGCTGCAGTATTTCTGTTGCTGTGACCGGCCATGATGGGACTCTGATAGGTGGCGGGAGGTGGAGGGAGGCCAGGGGAGGGGCAGAGGGACCAGCGCACTCAGCTGGCACAGCCCGGCCACAGGGAGTATGGCATGTGGGCCCAATGCCAAGAAAAAGAGCAGTTCTGAAGAGATGCCAAAGTGAATCGGGGCAGGCATGGCCAAAAAGCACCTAATGCTTTTTAAATGTTATTTATTTGATTGCAGCGGTGATACAGGCCTGGTGTTGGACCAGTGTTGTATTACAGTCCCTGAGAGCAAAGCTGATGACCTTAACTGCTTATGTAGGCTATTCTAAATGCTCGGCCAAACACATTCTAAAGCAAATCTTAGACAGCTGGCTGCTGAAAGGGAATTTCATTTAGTGCATTCAGTGGAGGGCACAATGGTAATGTCTGAGCGCAGAAACTTGGCACATTTCCTTTGTGGTGCCCTTTAGGTTAAAAGGGTAAGCACGGAGCACATAGCACCGGAGTGTCAATGTGTGCAGGCTTGCGTATGTGCATATGTGCAACAGTGGTTCGCATACTGTAGCTGTGGTGGTATTATTAAAGTGAAACGTGGCTCCTATAGCATAGGTTAAGACTCCGTGGAGCCATGTGGCAAAATCCCAGAGACACCAGCGTGGGCCTGCTGAGTGGGGCATGGCCCAGGTCCAGCCAAATGGAACACAAATCGCCCCGAACTGTTCAAAACCTGGCCTGGAAAAATTAAAGTGGGATGTAAGGCTTGCCATGTGATGCACAGTAAATATTTGGTCAAAATTAATGAAGGGGCAAAGTCTGCCAAGAAGCCTTTTTCTAGACGTCCACAGAGGGGAGACTGTGCCCAGTCTGGCATTAAAAAGAAATTTCCTTCTGCAGACAACTGCTCACTGGCCTGTCTGCTTTCCAGCACCCACTTACCACGTCCTCTCCTCAAAACACATACCAACTGTCCAGGTACACAGTGTATCTATCCGAATACTGTTTCCTTCCACGCTACAGCTGAGTATGACTTGATCACAAATGAATCCCAGCTCCTTAATTCTCATCTGCCAGTTTTCTATTTTTGACAGAAGAAATAATGTTAAACATCTGAGGAAGTTTTCAAAGGAAACCTGTTTTCCTCCACAGTTGAAGACAGTGGCGGCTGTGAAGACGAATGCAAGAGAGGAAATATCCGTATCACCAACAGCCTTCAAAACTGTTTTGTAAGTGGAAATACCCACCCTGAGGACATGGCTTCTTCTTTCCATTAATACAGAATTCCATTGATTTTCCCCCCAACTTCTCCCATAAAAAGATGATCAACTGCGAGGCAACCAATAAAGAGATATTTTTATCTTTGGAATGCATCATTCCTGTTTTATTAGCGGCTCTAAAGAAGGGTGTAGTCTGCACTGTCATACCGAAAAGACAAACCGAACCAGGGCAAATTTAAAGCCTGTATTTTCTACGGAGAGGTGAATAAAATCAATGAATTTCTTTCACCCAAATTTCAAAAGCAAATCCGTGGACAGGGGCTACAAGCTCAGCTCAAAGTCAAAAGGTAAAGACAGCGCTTTGGATGATTTTAGCTTTGGTTATCCAGAAATCCATACAGATTTAAAGTTCCTCTCCGGTTGTTGATTTAACCCCTAAAAACTCCTCTCTGTGTAGCAAAGTTGCATAATTAGGAGGGTTTCTCTATGAAAATAATCCCTTCCTGCCTTAAAATGGCTTAGACGAAACCCTACACCGTTGCAGATCTATGAAGTCGCCGCCTCTGTCTCCACACATCCCTTCTCACTCGCTGCAGCTCATCAGACTAGTTCACCTGCTGCTTTGTTCAAACACTAAAAACTACTCTGTGCTACACAATGTCAAGTTGTACTATTGGAGTGATTTAACCACACATGTCTGAACCAGAGACAAAAGAAGAACGAATCAGAGAGCCCAACCTCGGATTCGTATGAAACCGCAGATGTCTGAATAAGAGTTTTTCAACATTAAGTGGCAAAATGGAAACGACTGCTTGTTTCTAGCATATAAAGAAAACCATCACATGGACGCGTTCACAAGGTAAAAAAAACTGCCACAAACCACAAGGGCGTCTTTAAAGATGTCAAATGAAAGTCTGTCATTACCATTTAAAACACTAAGCAGAGGTGGAATAATGCCCTGATTAAAGGACAGACTGGCATGGAATAATCAAGGCTGAACGGTAAACGAAAGCAAGACAGAAGTGGGACGGATTATACGACAGAGCACCTACAGATATTTTGCAACAGTGTTTTCTGAGCCAAGACAGGTGAGATTACTAAAGTGCATGTAGGGAAATGAGGGTGAGGCTTTTAACCTAAAGTGCACAGTTAATAGTTTGAAGTATGAAGCTTGTGATTAAGACTTGCTGACAGACACACTGGCAAAAAGTAAAAGCAATCTTGTGTTTAAAGCCTGAGGAACCTGTCGTTCAGCCGGCGACTGCAATTGTTATTCAATTGGAGCTTTCATTGTGTGAAGCAGGAAGAAGGGATGTAGGAGAGAGAGAGAAAGTTGAGGAGGCTAAAATGTTGACAGGAAGGATTGATAAACAGCTCTGCAAGTCTTTCAAAAGAATAGTTTGAGCCTTTAAAAAAAAATCAAGAGGCTGTCTGTATGACTCAGAAGTGTTGCTCCTGTTCAAAGGGTTCAGGAGCTTTGAGCAGAGAGTGGCACCACACTCATTATCGACAGCGAAGAAAATGTTTGGGATTTTTTTTTCAATGCTGACATCAGATTTAAGGAAAATGTCACCAATTTGCAGAAAAAGTGGGTAAGCCTGATAATAGCCTGGGATTAAAGTTAATCTCCCAACTCAGAGCAACTGTGTATTTACATGTTGGAAAAATCACACAGTTATTTGAAGCCTCCTCACCATGGTTACAGCTCAACGGTGGGACCGGCTCCTAAAGCAGTCCTATAATAGTGAATTTCAAGGTCACCTTCTCATTAATTATGTTTTTTCAATGCTTCCCCTTAAATAGAGTTGCACCCCTCCTACTTTTATCACTGTCTTTTGTGCGACAGAATTAGCCCTCCGGAACTAGTCGACGTTAGTGCTGATGCAGCTCTGCGTGAGAGTGGGTTTTGTGACTCCTGACGCATCACAACTGCGCTGGATGGAATTAAAAACGATGTTTCAAAATGTAAAAAATAAACAGGAAATGATGTTGACGGGGTGGGAGAGCCTTGTCACCAGAGGGAATCTTAACTACGACAGTATTGCTGCGAGGGGGAGGAACCAAAGACATTAATCAACTAATTAGCAGTCTCTCTTTTAACTGCTAATTTAATCTATTCCTCTCAGTCTCTTTAATGGTATTTTCCCCTGTCAGTTATAACCAAAGAGAGGTTTAGCATTTCAAAAGTGTATCCAGGCCTTGAAATGAGAGGGTAATAGAATGGTCGCAGAGGCTGGGAGGAGGCCTGAGCTCAGGGAGTGAGAAAGAAAAGAAGGATACTGGGGAAAGGCTGTCCTCAATGCCATCTCTAGGTCTCCCCGGTGGAGAAAATGAAAGGGAGGGAGGTCTGAGCCTTTTTAAAATGCACAAGGCAGAGCACCCCACGGTAGCATAGCTTCACCAACCACAGCAAACGGCGAGCCCAGGGCAGGCCCTCTGGGAGTTCCTGAGCGTGCAGAATTTAGCTCCGCAAGGCACGTCGGCCATGCTACCAGAAACCGAAGCCTCAATGCCACACCGGAGCTTCGCACCATCTTTTATTTACTCAGCACTTCTAAAAATCAACTTCACCTCTCCCCACATGTCCACCTTTGAAAGAAAAAACAACACCAGCGTTCTTCGCCTCACAGTTTTTCCACCACTATCGCCCTAATCAGCAAATTCGGGGCCCATGAGGGACCAGTAGGAATATGCAATGTGAGCATAGGGAGCCCAGATCAAGAGTATTCCCAGAGCTGGTGTGTTATGGTACGTTTGACTGCTCCGTCCTCCCCTTCGTCCTCTGTTCTCCCCCCCCTTGCATCCATCCCCCTCTTCCCCTTCCACACCCTGGGGTAGCCTTTGTGTAGCCGCACTCCTCCCCTCTACACTCCTCACACACACCCTCAGTCTCTGGTGAACCGTTCTCCTCCCCTCCTCCATGCCTTACAATCACCCTGTTAAGGCAACACAATACGGCCTCCCCGTCCCCATCCCCACAGGCTTTTTTTTTTTTTTTCCTGCGTGTCGGCCTGCTTTATTTGAGAAAGACTCGGCGCTGACCAGTCACAAAAAAGGCAAGTCTTAAAAAATTGGGCCAAAACAAAACAACAAAAAAAAGAAGAAGAAGAAGAAGAAGTGGGGGTTGGGTAAGAGGATGAAGAGATTCCTTAAGCCCCCTTTCGCCACCCCACACAAACACAAACCCCACGTCTCTGCCTTTTCTTCTTGCTCACATCTATATTACTGGGGGGCAGCTAACATGACGCCGTGGCTGGATCAAGTAAGCATGCGTGTGAATCAAATGTAATTTTCTCCTGCATTACTCCAAAAAAAAACATTTTTCCGAACAGGAAGCAAAGCTGTGGGAATTCTAAGCGTGCCATTTGTGCAGCGGGACAGAAACCAGACAACACCTTTCATCCTATAAGGGCACGCCATTCATCACTTCAAGACCAAGAGGCGATAGGGAATGTTTGTCCTCCACGTCAAGTGTCAGAACAAGATGCATTAACTATACTGACCCACGACTTTAATATCCTGGACACGCCTGCTGCCTCCTAACATCAGCCAGCCCCAGACTAATATGCTTGTATGAAGTTATGTTCTGGGGTATTCTTAGTGTAGACAGGCTTTACTCTGTCTGGCTCTACATATTTGGAGCTTAAACTGACAGACAAGTTGACAGACAAAGTGATACTCGCTAAGTAAGTCCTGACAACATTATCAGCAGGCAGTGAGCAAAACTCCCCTAAACTCCCAAACTGAATCCCAGCAAGCAGTTAATTCCTGAGGTATCCAAAATACCAAGAGGCTGACACAAAGGACACTGGGAAGTATCCTCCGTTTTATGAAATTATCTAAATCCTCCGTATCAGTTGAGTTGCAGCCACGGCAAATTACAAACTATTGACGTCAGATGGATTTGTTAATTAATCCAATTAAGCAGCGCTTTTAGGTCATTAAAGGCAGAGCAGTTGGGGGAAAACAGATCATTAAGAGTCACCGCCTAATTTATCTGCCCTCAAACAAACTGCTTTGAAATGTTTATCTTGTCAGTCATTAATGACTTAGCCACAGTTTCTCACGAGCAGGAAGAAGGACAGAGACTGCCCTCCCACATTCCTCCATGTGGTTCCACTAAGCCAAAGTCTGCCTAATCCCGGATCTTAGGGTGTAAAACCCCGTTTGATTCGGATTAGGATCAGATTAATGTGTATTAGTGGAAGTTATGGAGATATACTGTCGCTTTACGGACACTGTCATCCCGCGTAGGTGTGAGATTTTTCAACTGGAAGGTGACACGGCAGACTGGAGACTCTTTCCCATCATGTTTCTCAAGACAACCCAGCGCGCTCGCGTTATCAGAACACCGAGAAACAGCTTGATTTCGGGCCCATTTGGAACAGCGACGAGCTATTTCACAACACTGATAGGCAGTGAGTAACTGTGAGGGGCGGTTAGGAGGAGAGGCAGGCTTTAATGAGAATGTGTTCAGGCCGTGTGAAAGGTGCTCGTAAGACGCCCGGAGACAGAGATGAGTCTCACCTGTGCTCTCTGGTCATTAATTGGCTCTGCAACCTGCTGTGTCCTGTCATATCGCTATGATGTAGGAGGTGGAAGGGCTCTGCAATTTATCAGCACTTATGAGTCAATTTGTCAAGACCTCCACAGCTTGGTGCTGCTGGGACCGCGGCTGATTACCAGGGCACCGCTGCCACTGCCCATATTTTTATCAGCATGAGCGCATACTCACACTTACTCACTCCACTGCTCTGGATATGATCACAGAAAAGTGTGTACAGCGACATGGATGCAAACTTTTAGGGGACAAGTCTGATGTTTGTCCTGAAGATATGCCCATCCTGTTAGTATATATATATCATCCTAACAAGCCTTATCTTCTCAAAATAATCCTGCTAAGTGTGAGAAGTAAAGCCACCCGTGCCCTTTTTTAAATGGTATCTCCTCTGAGGTGAGTATAAGGTCTAAGGAGCCGCCATTAAGTATACAGCAGGAGGACAGATCACCTGATAACAAGGCGCGACATGACAGATGGAGGTATCAATTTACAACCTTCAGACTGTGGCAATAAGCAAGTCATCACAAGTTTGACAGGCCAAAGGTCATCTTATCGCTCTCCCTCTGTTCAACAGATACGAGCAAAAAGTTCATGCATCCCGGTCACCAAAGTGAAAATAATCTTGCTACAATCCATAGAGATGTCACTAAGACTTTACTTAAGTGATCTGATATCTTCCCTACACCAGAATGAAGCTGTTAACCCTCCAATTAGAAGCAAATATGAAATCTTTTCCCTGGCAAGTGGCGTGAAATCCAATTTTCCCAACACTGGTGTCTAATCCAGGACCAATCCTTTGAGTATCTGCTGTCCAGTCCATCTCTATTAGCGGGTCCTATTCTCACGCCTCTCCCAAGGAAACATCCCCAGACATCCTCACAGCCAGGCGTAATTGGAAACCCAGGGTGTCTGACGGACTTTCTCACAGGACGGGACCATTACTGGCTCAGGGTGGAGCAGATGGAGCCGCCACCTAGTTCTCAGAGCTCACCTCTGACCCGACTTCCTGTTTAGGTGCGACGCTGTTTCCTCAAACTACTGTGGCGTCTCAGGCTTTCTCCAGCTCTGCCTCTATACTAAAAGACAAAGACCCAATTCATGGTACCAAACAGAATAGCATCTGAATATGGGCAAAGAGACTCTGCAGACTCCAAACATGGACGAGCAGGAACCATCAGACAAAGAGTTAAAACCACCCATGAGGTCTGATGTTTTAGTTCGGATAAGGTGTTCTAAGATGTTCTACTTGATGCACTGGAGAAGCTAAAGCCACTGCAGCTTGAGGATAATAGATGCCTCACATGTACGCTCACTTTCAGGGACATCTGGAAGCAGACTAAGAATCTGGACTGGTTATAAGCCACAATGGCTTTTCAGGTTTAAACTTGAGAATAATTACGCTGACTATTGCTTGCGTAATTATATAGGTGTGCTGGAGCTACAATAAACAGTAGTAGAAGGCCTGGGTGTCCCTGCTGCTTTTCTGCTACAGGCTTCTTATGAGCATCACACTGCATAGACTTGTTGTGGTAAATTTTCTTTAAACTACTTCTTTGTACAACTTTGTCTTTGTCTAAAATCCACCACATTCAGGGTGCTTCATGTCTTTCGGTGGGGTGGTAGGCATTTGCTTCTTAACTCTGAAGCTACTGACCTGGAAAACCCCAGCTAGCACGGTCCAGAAACTCTATAAAGACATCCATGTGATGGGTGAGGAGGCAAAATGTGTAAGATAATAGGAAGGAAAAAAAAAAAATGCACGCAGCATCAGGCGACAAAGACAAACTGAAACAAAGCTTTTGTAGTTTCACATAATAAATGGCACCAAATTGCATTAAAACAGTCACTGGCTAAGGACAAATGAAAACTGAGCATCTATGTCATTTGATATGCTGCAGATTTTCATTCTAAGAGCACATAAAAAAATGTTGCACTCAGCAATAATAGTCATCCGGGGGAAGAATCATGACATACATGGAAACATGGTCCCCATTGGGGCTCGTGCTGTCTGTATGACCGATGATAGCTGCTCTCTGCACTCATCCCATATGGCCTCAGCACTTTATGTGTGACTTTATGTGTGCTCAGCTTTTAAAAGTTGGACTGCCCCTTTACCCCGAACGTTGACTCTCTTGGTCGAGGAAAATATCACCGTTGTGTCTCTTTGCATTTGTCTTTTTATAGCAATAAAAACCAGAGACGAGCCTCTTACACACATCTAAGCAAAGGCCTGAAACACACTGGAGTAAAATCCAACGTGCAGAATTAGTTTCTAATATGGTTGGCAAAGTTTGTGCCCACAATTTCCCTGCAGCAACCATTTACACATGAGGAGGCATGTGTTTTAATTCATTCTGACACTTTATTTAACGATTTTAACTGAAAATGTGGATTGTGCATGCACTGTAGTCTAATGAAATGATTCTGTATTTGCTGTAGCATCTCAAAAATCATAATTCAAGTCGACGAATGCTCAATAAAAGGCTGCTAGATTCCTCTGACTTACCTGAGCACACATGGAGAATTCCTAACAGAAATACAAATCCAATTGAAGTTGGAGACATCATTCAACGTCTCTCTTATGAGAAATGTTCTTGAGTAATCCAAATTATTCAAAAAGCAATTTAGGCATCCGCTCCTTCATGTCAAAAAAAAACAAAATCTCAGAATCCAGAGTTTAGAAATAAAAAAACAACAACAGAGATTTTGGTTTGTGAGTCACAAAAAAAGGCAAAAACAGTCCAAGAGCAGCTCAAGACCAGCTTGCTTTGGCTTCTTGATATGAGAAGAAGGGTTAAAAAAGAAAAAAGATGAAAAAGAAACTGTTCCAAACAGCTCCAAATGTCACCACATGCTCTGTTCCAGTAGTTCAGTCCAACTGAGCGGCAGCATGTGTTAAAAGAGAAGTAAAGGAGCTCTATCCTTTCTTTGAATTCATCCCGTTGCTGCGCTCACTGATCAGCCAGGCGAGCTCATTTAAATCATTTACTTCCTTTGTGCAACAACAACAACAACAAAAAAGGACAATAAAAACAATAAAGTTAAACTCCAAAGCGAGAAAAAATATAAAAATTAAAAATCCCGTGCTGGAGAAGAAGAAGAAGAAAAAGAAAAACGTTTGCAGTCACATTATTTCAGTCCACTTCTCAATGTGTCACTTGAGATCGGAAACTTTAGCGAGTTAGTCCTGCTGCTGTCCTCCCCTCATCCAGCCGATCCGGACGCGCGATCAGTGCAACTTTTCCATCACTTCTTCTTCTTTCGCTCCCGGTTCTCCTCATCCAGCAACTCCGAGCGATCCGAGTGCGCGTCGCAGACACCGAACCTCACGCGAGAGGGGCGCAACGCGGATTCATATTCGCAGCATTTCATTCAAGGAAAAGCGGAATGCCTCGTCAATTGGTATGCGCCTCTTTCTACCCCCTCCATGGACCCGACAATGTTTCCCAGAGAAGGAAATTTAACCTCTTCCCGCCTGGATCCCACCGAAGCTCCAGCGCAGCTCTCAGGCAGCAGCCGGCTGGATTCTGGTTTTTATTTTTTCTCTCTTTTCTTGAAGTGCGTCCAATAATAAGAGAAACCTTATAAAACTAGCCGGACATGCTTTTCAGTCTCTCTGCGGTTTCTTGACTACAAACAGTGATATTCCTGAAGGGAGTGTGTTTCTGAAGAACTCCATAGTTATTATATAATGGTTCAAACGTAATTTGGGGGTTTTGTTTTTGTCTCCTGTGGTTTCACAGCCCATTAATATTTCAACATACAAACTAGTTTAGCCCTAAAATGCTATTTTTATCACTCTGAAAATTGGCTAAATATTAGAGGGATCATTAAAATCTCAAAGTGTGGTGTATATTACAGCATAAGTGCACTATTTTTTGATAAAAATCCTCTTTTTACGCATAAAATTGCGGTAATATGTTGTCTCTGTTGCACTCAGAGCTTCATTCACAAACATTGTGTGATGTTTGCAACTTGCAGTATGAATAGATTTTAAAGAAAACAACCCAGTTCATGCTCATTAGTGCCTTATGCATGACTTCTTTTCATTAAAATGTGGCCCCATAATAAGTGAGGATGTTTATTAACATTTTTTCCACTGTGACATAAACTTGGGACTCACTCATATAAAATGTGTTCTCTTGTGTCAGAACTCAATAAAGTGGAATTTCTTCTCTTTGAAGCTAAATGTATCCATGGCAACTTTAAACAGAGAGCAGCTCTTTCAGATCTGCATTGTAAACATGCAGGTTATCTTAAACCAAAGCATCAAAATTCTGAAGGAAAAAAAAATGACTGAAAAGAAAACAACAGCTGAAAGACTTCCCTCAGCTCAGCTCAGAGCCCCTCTGTGTCTGCTCCAGTGAGCATTTCTTACCCAACAGCGCCCTCCAGTGAAAGCAGCAGGAACTAATCCTGCAGGAGTCCACCAGCAAACCCTGTCCTGCACATGTCTGCTTCAGTGCTTAGTGACATTAGTCATCAAGTCCAGGGGATCTCACGCAGTTTCACATATCAAACAGATACAATTCATGATGATCCTTTCTCAGAAACGCACTCTCGTCGTGGGCTGAGAAACTGACACGGAAAATAATCGCGCTCGACGCTAGTTTCGCATTAAAGGAAATTTGCTGAATTCAGCTCATCGGTAATGACTAAATGTGCAGCGATAACAGTGTGTAGCACTACATCACATGCTCCAGCTGCTCTCAGAGAACAACTAATCAGACTGCAACTCAGTCCACATCGCTTTCTTTCATTTCTCTTTATGAGATGCACTGTAAAATGAAATCAACGGAGTATAAGTAGCTCTTGCAAGTTTTTCTTTTTGCACAGAATCATGACAGCACTTAAAAATACAGTTATTCTCTCACAAATGTTTGAAAAAGTTAAATAAATGCTGTTCATCACAGTTTGTTATACGCTCCAGTTCAAAGAAAAGTCTACTTTAAACCACTTTAACCCTTTACTACTTCAACTTGAAGAAGTGTTTGGCACATTCAGAGATCGGCCTGTCTTTGAACTCCCAGCGTGCTTTTATTTCTCATTCATCCATGTGTGCATTATTATTATTATTATTATTACAGTTTTAAACACTCCATTCTCACTCGGCCCTCGTGTGCGTGGCTCTCCTGAAAGCTTTTTACAGCCCTGGATGTGTAAAGTGGCTGTTCAGCTTAATGCCACCAATTGAATAGTAAGATTTCCTGCAGCCAGCAGCAGCAGCACAGAACAGAAGCAATTATCAGCAGGAACCAGTGTGAGACTCATCAGCATAGGAGGGTGAATGGAAGGGCTGGATGCTACAAGAGGACAAGAGCTTTTTCAGTGTTTGATGTAACACAGCAACGAGTAAAACGCAGGAATAAAAGTGTATCACACAAAGCAGACACAGTTATCACAGGTCACTGATAAGGTTTTTGTGTCTTTCTGGCTGCAAAAAAACCCATAAAATAGTAAAAAATCAGGCTGATATTTGTACATTTTTATCTTACCGGTCTTGTTGTATTGTTAAGAAGCAGTTTGCTGCTCTTGGACTCTGGCCCTTTTGAACATTTTTATGTGGCATCAAACTCTTTTGTATTCAGTTTTGGTTTCACTCTTCTTCTATGGTTGTCAAAAAAGAAAAGGAAAGAGAAGCGAGGAAAAAAAAAGAAAAGCCCTGTGTGTGCAAGTCATGATGACTGAGCTCTGTAAACAGGGAGGCTCTCTGTCCTCGCTCTTCCCCCTGCAACCTTGATCAGACCAGCAGAGGCAAGAAAAATGACATACTATCGGAGCTGTGACGGCGGCGGCAGAGAGAACAGAGAGCTTTTAACGCCACAGCTAAATCGTTTTTTGCACGAAACAACTTCCAAGAATTTACAAGGTACAAAATGATAAAATAAAAATCATAAAAAAATCCTCTCCCTGCCTGCAAAGTGCTCCGAGGAACTGTAACAGCCACTAACCGAAATGACTTCTGATGCTGTCAAAAAGTTTGTTGAGATGACAGTTTGCATAACGCAGCATTTTTCTACTTACTGTGACCACATTTGTGGGAGTGTCTGAAGGTCTGGTGGTTCTGCTGGAGTCCAAGATTATTAGTCAGCCGTTTGCACCACTGAGACTTGTGTGAACCGGCAAGCCGATGGGCCACGTGTGGACCTTTGTGGTCCTTAGGGACTCCCAGCATGACCAGCATTGAAAACAGCACCACCAGCAAGCACACAATCTGCATGGCGATGCGCAGGAGCAATGTAGGTGCGCATATACAAACTTTCTTGCCAGGCTGCAGACTGAACGTCAAAGAAAATCCCACAGTTCACTCTTGCCCTGATTTAATCACAGATATTCCTCAAAGAGTGGCAAAAAAAGAAGTTAAGATCCAATCCAACAATCCTCTTGCAACTGCAAACATTGCCTTACTTCCCACCAGTACTTCATGCTGCTATCCTCGAGATCTGCCAAATACATAAACCCCTGCAGTCTTGGCTAGTCTCCTAAATCCAGCGACAGTGTTTCCCCCCCAGAGTACGATGGGATCTTAATGAGGGCAACCCTGTATACAATGCGCATGGTGAAGTTCACTCCCCTCTCCTTCTCACCATCCCGTCGCTCAATGGTGAGACTGTCTCTCATCTTCCCGGCCTTTTTTTTTTTTTTTTTAATGTCTTATAATTCTCTTTTTAATATTCAAAAACAGTTCGTGGAGGTTTCTGTCTTTTCTTATGATGTTTCTATGCGTGCAGCAGAACGGGGGATCCTGTAGACTCCATGCTGGGTCTCTTTTCAGTCGCGTTGGCCTCTTCACAAAACCTGGGCCCCCTCAGCATGGAGGTTACGGGGGTGACACGCAGGCGGGGTGAAGCGAAGGAGCCCACATTCCCCTTTTTTGCCCGACTAAGACTATTTAATGGCTTTCATTCCCATTCTCGCCAGTGTACCAAACAAGATGGCATAAAACAAAACCTTTCCCCCTTCAAAAAGATGCTCCCCGTCGAGCGCTAAAACACAACTCTCTTTGCAGGAAAAGTGATGCATTTTGGGATTTCACATTCCACAGGCTGGAGTTTTTACCTCCTGGATATGTTTGGGGGGCATAAACAGAAACTTGGAGTCACCTTGGCCAGTCACAGGTATGTTTGAGTTTCCTTCCACTGGCACTTTAGCCGGATTGTTACCGTACTTCACGTGCCTCACATTCACTCCAGTCTTTTATCATTCATGCTCTGTCCTTGAGGAGCCATCCTTTTATTTATTCATTGTGCTACTTTTCTTTTTATAAGACAGCAATTCAAATTTACAGCCTTTGTGAGTTGGCAATGGGCAGCACATCACCAAGGTGTTTTGAAAAGATAAACACAAATAACATGAGGTAAAAAAGGACTTGGTTGAATGAGCTCTTTTAGTACTTTCCAAGACAATCAGTAAATAGCCGCAGGGTAACTTTGTTCCGCCTCTGTTTTTTGGGGCTTTGATCCATTTTACATTTACACAAGTAGCCCGTCACAAATCAGAAGCAGTATCTGGGGCTGACTGAGTGAACCAACGAGGAGTGCAATGTCCTCTGACAAGCAAGGTCAAGGCTCTCAGGGCTGTTTTGTGCTCATAAACAGACTCGAAGCTGCATGAAATAGAGGTTAAGAGACTGAATAAAACACTGGCTGACCGACGGCATCAATTTTCATCATTTCAAAGCTCTTGTCCTCCTCTCCTCACCAGCCAGAGGAAGGCCCGAGGCTTAAAATAGACGAGTGTAAACATATGGAATGGCACTTACACCGCTAAAACCAACATTTATCCATCTTTTACGACATATGGAAGTATCTCCTTTCTACAACTTCCTGCAAGAAGCAACTGTTGCATGATGGATATGTGTGGTGGACTGAATGTGCGGCATATATCAAGTTAAATGAAGACTGCTTTGCCATGCAGCGGACCAACAATGAGAACTCACCCTTCTCTGTCAGGGTACTCTGGAGAACGAGATGATTTTCAGGTGGCCTGACAGATTGTTAACATGGGACGGAGGAGGACTTGAAATAAAGGGCAGGGGAGATGAAGTGATGTGAGGAGAGATGACGTAAAGTCCTGAGGAAGTTGGATCATATTGGTGTTACTGTGTCAAAGCCGAAAGAGGCAACAAATCATTTCCGATTGGCTGCTGAGGGAACGCTGGTGACGCTCCAGGAGCACAAACTACGTGCACAAGTGGATGTCATCGTAAGAAAGTTTATTGTTTGACTTGCAGCGACCTTCTATAATGCATCTAACTACAGAAAAGTCTGCGTCAATGACATGGTTAAGGTTAATCAATATGGGCTCAAGTGTGGCACATTAGTGTTTGGACGTTTGTCTTAAGAGCCAAAAGACAGTTAATCAAATTCAAAACATTCGTCCAGTTAGACTAAAATCAAGCACATTTAGACTCTGACACATTTCAGCGAACACTAAGTGCAGTCTTGTCATATTTCTGGAACATCTATGACAGAAACTTCAGCAACTGTCAGGCCATTTCACACCGCCTGTCCGCCGTGGACAATTACTCCGGCCCTTCAGCTCTACATGAGAGCTGCTCAAGAATGTATCGTTCTGGGCTTCATCCCAGAATAAATACAGTTAACCCACTCAGATGAACCCCAGAAACAAGCCAAAAAGTCTTTTAAAAAACTCGACAAGACTAAAAACAGTTTTTGTCACCATTATATTGAGAGTTTGCCAGAGCAGAGAGAGAGGGACGGGAAATAAAAAAAGCGAATAAGACGCAAAGAGCTGTGCAACAAACAGCGGAGTGAGAACATTCTTCTTCTCACTAAAGGCTCTCTGTTCAGCTTTCAGACATGATAGAAAAGACAGGGATCCAGTGAAAGAAAATGACAGTGAACTAAACAAATCTGTTTCTGTTCAGGGAATGCCCCCATGCATGACGCTGCTGCAAGAAATGTGAGGCGAGGAGGGAGGTGGGGAGGAGGGAGGGGAAGACACTGAGGAAAAAGAAAGAGAGGGGGGAGAGCTTCGCAGGATGCCGCAACGAGGTTTGGAGGCACAAAGCAGGATGAGGCGATAAACAGGCTGTTGCTTTTCCGCTTGCCTGCGCACACTGAATCCCTCTTTCCCAGTGTCTTTTAATGGGCCTCACATTAGCATCTGTTTAGCGTCAGCCTCGACATGGCCTGTGGAGGCTGATTAAAATAACCCGGCTATCACGTAACATCCTGGCAGCGACATCAAAATACGGTCAGATGCTGAAATATTTGCAGGAACAGACGTTTTTAGGAAGTTTGCATGAATGTTTTCTCCTTAACAGCGTTTATGAGTAGCTTCTGCTTCTTGTGAGATTACGCTCCCTGTGGGAAAGATATATGCTATAATATGCTGGGAACAAGCTTTAGGATTATCATGCAGCACTTCATCGACCGCAGTATCGAATTTGTTTTCATGCATGGCTGCGCTTGTACAACAGACTTGAGCAAAATTACACAATATTCAAGTATCTCTGACTGTCCTTGGCCGTTTGTCTTCTCACTGAATGCAGCTCGTTGAGGTGACCTGAGCCTCACTCCCTCCCTCACAGAACGGCACAATGGAAGAAACAAGCAGCATTGTGTTTCATGCTTAATTGGCTTAATTGGTTTAGAGACACGGGAGCTTTAATGAGTGACAGTGGGGCTCAGGGTAACTGAGCCAAAAGATCCTTTTGTTCTTATCGCCGCTGGACCTCAGCCAACCACATAGCAGAGAGATTCAAGAGGAGATCTGGACCCAGAGCAGGGCGCAATCAGAGATACACTCTGACTTTTATTGAAGCGATAAAACAAACAGTAATTTGATGGTCAAGTCCATTGTATGCAAGCCATACATTGCAACTGCAGTATATGTTTGAGCTTCAGCTGTTGGCAGAGAGAAATAAAACTTAAATAAGTCACAATTTATAGAAGAATGTACATTTTAACTTATTTAAATGATAGTAAGGTTAAGACCCTACAGTGTTGTTTATTATTTGAATCTAAACCTGAGTATATTAAATATTAAACTATTATGGTTAAAACCCAAAATACAAATTTACTAGATTGTAGAACAATATTAAGCATCTACAACCACACGATCACCTCTCTGGGACTGTTATCAGGTGTCAGATAAACAGGTGCTTTAAGCTAAAAGTTGCAGCGTGCTAACAAGGGTAGCAGTATGCTAACATGCTAACAAGGGTAGCAGTATGCTAACATGCTAACATGGAGTTTGGCAGATGTAATGTTCCCCATATTCAGCACTGTAGTCCAAAATATTCTACTATTGATCTGCTAATACAATTAGGGGTCATGAGGAAGTCATCAGTTTTGCATGTTCTTTAACTGAACTGATAAGTTTTGTTCAATTATCTGATCTAAATCTAAATATTTTTCCCCCTAAACTTAATAATTCATCTTTGAGACACTTCACTCAAAACCAAAAAAAACGTGCTACATGGTGGCACTAAATGAAAAGAGAAACTTTTCTGAGGAAGCCAAGGTCACAAGGATTCCTCCTCTGTGACCATCAGTGTCTGGCAGTCTATCAGTAGTTCAATCAGAACAACTTGACCAAAGCACCGGACAGACTGACCAACCACCAGGCCGATACTGCTGTGGCCAGATCCACACTACACTGCTCAGTTCAAACTACTTTCTGCAGTTTTATGGGCTAAATAAACATTCCTGATTCAAATCATTTGGTTTTCTACATATTTTCTGTCACATTATTGAAAAGAAATCAATCACAGAAGTAAAAACACAAATTGTTCTTTCAATATTCTAGACAAACCACAACTGCAAACCCAAAGTGCCACAGAGCCGAGAATTAATGGGACATTAATATTTTCGTTTCTGCGAGATATTTCTTCCAGAAACTTTCCAGAGCTCTACTTAGAATCTCATTCTTCAGTAGTTGCGGTTTCGGCGGGGCCTTAGAGCCAAACATCGGTGACTGATCTCTCTCCGAAGACCCCGAGCAGAGAAAAAAATGCAAAGACGCTGCTCATGCTAAAAGCATTCGCCGTCTCTCAAATAAAAAGACTATTCTTTCTTTTTTCTCTCCCTGGTGCGATCAGCTGCCAAAACAAACGGGCGCTGTGATGAATGTAATAAATATGATCGATGGGATATCTGGTGCTGCTGACCTCACACCACGCGCCAGAGTCGAGGGAGCAGGTGCTGCTCAGATTTACAGCCCCTCACCCCCCAATCCTCATGATATTCTCCTCTCTCTAACAGTGACGCTGAGCCCTGCTGGGACACTGTCACACTGTCGAGCCTCCGCAGCCCCCCTACAGCTCAGAGAAACAAGCTTATTATTGGCTCTGGCTGAACTTCATGTGCAACATGACTATGCATGAATCAAATCACCACTAATAAAACCAGCAATGATTTTCCAGATCATCAAGCCGTCAGTCACGACTGACAGTTATTACAGTAATTTCTTCTGGGAGGAGAACACACGGCGCTGTCAGTGAGGCCGAGGCACTCCTTATGTGTTTGCTCATAAAGATGGCTAATTGATCTGAGGGCGCAGGCAGCTCTGGAAACATAAACTTACATATAACTACAGTGTTTTGCCAGAGATCATAACAAAGACACTGCTGCGGATGGGTCATTAAAAAAAAATTGAATTTACAAGGGACCTACAGTAGCTCGGAAAGCGTTTTATATTACCAGTAGCTGCTATAAATCACATGTATAGGTTCTAATATCAGTAAATTCAAAGCAGACAGAAGCTTGGAGAGCAGACGTCAGAGAGTTCAGAGCACTTCACATTTGTAGATGTAAGAATATGAAGTCTTTTGCTGATGAAGTGGCTGAAATTTTTTTTTTAAGTTTGTTTTTAACATTGTGAAACCCAAAATCTGCCAGCAGTTTGAAAGGTAAGTTTTCTTCTATAATAGTAATAATATTCTTCTAATAATAATTAAAAACTGCCAAAATGACACCATTCTTCAGAGCCAGAACTGTAAAAACAGGTCAAATTTTCAGACTGTCAACTTTCAGACAGTCCTGAACTATTGAGTGACGTTTCACCAGGGAATTTAAAACTGTGATGTTTCATTAGAATCATTATATTTTACACGTTTCACTCTAAAAAAAAATCCCCAAAAATGAACAATTTGCTCGAACCGGATTCTGTAAAAAACTAAAAACTCTGAGTTTTTCAGTTCAGCTAAGACGACATGAGCTTCTCAGCTGTGACCAACAGACATGTGACCAAAATGTAGGAGTTATTCAGCTAAACAGAGCTGTGCTGCAGACTCCTTGCACAGAACAGAGAGAAGACAAGTGTGGGAACAAATTATTATAAAATATCTATTGTATGGGGCTGCAGGGTGGTGCAGTTGGTAGCACTGTTGCCTCGCAGCAAGAAGGTTGCCGGTTCGCGTCCCGGTGGGGGCACCAGAATCTTTCTGTGTGGAGTTTGCATGTTCTCCCCGTGCAGCGTGGGTTCTCTCCGGGTTCTCCGGCTTCCTCCCACACAGTCCAAAAACATGTTGAGGTTAACTGGTGATTCTAAATTGTCTGTAGGTGTGAATGTGAGTGAGCTTGGTTGTCTGTCTCTAAGTGTAGCCCTGTGATAGACTGGTGACCTGTCCAGGGTGTCTCCTGCCTTCGCCCTAAGTCAGCTGGGATAAGCTCCAGCCCCCCGCGACCCTAGTGAGGATTAAGCGGTGTATACATAATGGATGGATGGATCTATTGTATGCAGAATGATTATTTTTTTCCCCAGTAGCTGTAACACCTGTGGGCACTTGGAAAAATCTCTGTAATGTAATGTAAATTAAAGAAGTTGAACTTTTTTTTTTCTTAATGTAATTTTTTGCATGATATTATTGCATACTTCACTGAAAATATGCTTTTAACATAGTTCTACTAAAGTAAAACAATGTTACCCGCACTTGTTTGCCGTCTTGATTAGACAAAAAAGAACTGGACACTCAATGCTTGCTGACTTTTTCTGCACAGATGACCTAAAATACTTGACTTCTAACATTTCCTTTTGCTCTGCCATGTAGTTGAATAACACAAAACCTAGATAAGATGATTAGACAGTCGTATATGGAAAAATGGCTATCCTGATTAGTGAACCACCAGTGCCTGTAAAATCAGATGAACCAAAGCGTTTCTTCCTCTCCTCTTTGAGATAATAAAGAACGCGTCCCACTTACATCCTAAGACAACACTTATTATCCTTTCTCTGGGAAATTAAGTGTGTTTGACAGGGCAAGAGCAGCTGATTATTAGCACTTAGCAAAACCCCATCCAATCTTCTTCCCAATTATCACGAGGACACTAGAAACGTGAATCTGAATATTCTAATTTAATTCTCACCTTGTAGTCTTTGTGCTTTCGACCCCTGAACACTCGTGCTAACTCCCATCTCAAATCTTAGCCCCCTGCTCCGGTGCCTCTTGACCAGATTACTCCACTTGCTACCCTGACAAGAATGGCTAATAGACCCATTTCCTCGGACAGGGAGCTAAGCTAAGCTGTGCAGATCAGGGAGAGGAAAAGAGATTGGATGGGGGAACTAAAAAACCTGCACCGGCCACAGCAGCACAGAGCCTGTGGGGGAAGCTGCAAGAAGGGCATTAGTGCATGGTTATAACTAATTATATCTCAAGTGAATCGCTCCCACAGGCGTGGCCGAGGATCTTTCCCTGCACTGGTAGGAAATGAACCTGCTGCTGCTGCTGCACTGGGGATAATGCGTGAGAGTGCAGCTAGCCGAGCATGTAGCACGAGCTTTTCCTGCCGTATCGCCACCATCGGGGCCGTAAGAGTGACGAACATAAATGAGTGTCATGGAGACGTGACACCATGATGCTGTGGTGACTCCTGGGTAATATATGTGAGGGTGACACTGCCGAGGAAATTGGTTTTCAGGGAGGGGACTCAAGGCCGGCGCAAGAGCCCAGTAATGAGAGCGAAGGATGAATAAAGAATCGAGCTCTCTATCTTTCTCGTGGTAAAGCTGTCAGTGGCATGTTTCCAGACACAGACCACTTCACTTCCATATCAATAAGGAGGATACATGCAGCCCGTCTCCACCCACTGAGGCCCTGGAATACACAGACAGCCAGTAAACACATTCTTTTTGAACATCCGTCTGTGGCCTTTTGTGGTTAATTCTCATTGAAGAGTGAAATAAACCTTCTGTATTGTTAGGAATGTGAAAACAGGTGTCATCAGGTAAAGTCTGACTCTTTTGTCTATTAACCTTGATTGGCTGTGCTCATACACAACTGGACTGTTTCTTCTCTTAAATATAATGGCAGCGTTTTGTAAAAATGGTATTTAACAGTCTGAAGCAGGTTGAGGGCATTTCTTTTCACTCACTGTGGCTTAATGTTTCACTGCAAGATAAAGTCGTGCACCTCAATGGAAACCTCTTGTATGCAGTATAACAAACCCTTAAATCATAAAACTAAAGTTGAATTTCTGTGATTATTTATTTTACAAACGTCTGAAAAAATGTAGATGATCATGGATCAGTTTCCCAAAGGAAACCTCATGTGATGGATGAGTAGTTCAAGGACTGTCAGAAATTACAAGAGCAAATGATTCTCTCAGTTTTTACAGTTTCTGGGTCTGATAAATGGTGTAATTTCACATTTAAAAAAGTATTTGGGGTTCAGATGGTTTAGAAACAATATTTTTATTTAAATTTGATGTAAATATGTTTAAAATTTAATGTTTAAAATATCAACAAGTTCCACATTAAAATAAATATGAGGTAAATATTTAAAAATGAAATATTTAAGCTCTACTCTTTTTTTTAATTATTATTATTTTTACTGTCTGAGAAGACTTGTAAACAAGTTTTTTCAGCTTCTGTTGGTCACATTGTCATTGTATATGTGCCATAAGTTCAAGTTTCAATAAATATAATATATAACAAGTGACAAAATGCCAGAACTGTGTCACTGATTACTTTGAATTCATGGTTCAATGATGGTATGTCGGCCTGTCCAGGGTGTCCCCTGCCTTCGCCCTAAGTCAGCTGGGATAGACTCCAGCCCCCCTGCAAGCCTAGTGAGGATTAAGCGGTATATAGACAATGGATGGATGATGGTATGTTCTTTGTCTGCATCAGCCAGAGGTCAAACTCAGCAGACTTTCGTTTACATGTTCTCTAAGAGAAATGCCAGCATGCTCAACCCTCTGAATCCTGAAACCCACTGAGGGGTCTGAAAGGAATGTTATCTTTTAAAAAATAGTAAAATTACACCATTCCTCAGAGCCAGTAACTGTAGAAACAAAAATGATTTTCAGATTTTCAACTTTCCATTGGTCCTTGAAATATTCATCCCTGATGTTCTGCTTTATGGAAAACCAGATCTAAAGCCTAAAATTACAATATTTCATCAAGATCACTTTGTACCATATGCCTCATATAGAAATTCACAAAAAATCAAATGTATGCAATAACTAGTTTCTGTAAAAAAACAAAAATGATGCACTCTTTGTTGCAACCACTAAGCCATGAGTGACTCAGCTGTGACTGACTGTCATGTGACAAAAATTCAGCGATTTCCGTTGGCTTATCTGGGATGAAGTGCAGGTTGTGTTTACACAGAGCAGATAGGAAACAAGGATGGAAACAAATAAAAAATGTATGCAGCATTTACCCAAAGCACCCATATGAAGGTCATCATTTGTTTTATTTCTTTCTTTTCTTTTTTTTTTTTTTTTAAATTTCTGCAAAATTAAATAAAAAAAGAAATTCAACTTTTGGATTTTTCGTTTTTATGATTTTTTTTTACGACTCGACATGGTTCGGCTGTTTCTATAGAGGTACAAGATTTTATATTAGAGTAAAGATAAAAGGCAAATACTTTGAGTTCATAGGGTTAAATGTTAGATATTTTAAAACCAGAAGAGAATTACATATTTAACCTTGTTTACAGGCAGGAGGAGGGTCTCCAGCGTTAATAGAAGTAGGGAGAAATCCCTCACAATGCATACTAATTGTTTTATATTGTGCTGGTCTAGTAGTTCTTCCAATCAAGCAGTGCATCAAATTACCCTGCTATACGCACCAGCGTGGTGGATGTTTCCGCTACTTAACATTACACTCTGCACTTTCTTTGTAAATGATCCTACATCAAACCACAGCTGTATGCAAAAAAACCAGCACGTTGGAGCGCGTGACAACATCAAAAGCGACTGGAACACAGTGCAGTCTGTATCTCTTAGATCCTGTCTTCATTTTTATCAATGGCGATGTTCTTTTCTCGCCATAAAAATGGGGGAAAAAGAGGCTACATTGTGCGCTGATGGATGTTTTCTATTCCATCTGTGACGTCTTTGTGATTGTTCAGCAATATTAACCTCAGTGCCTCCGCAGCTCTCGCTTAGATGTAACTTTGTTCGCACATCACCTGCCTGTACATCCATCAGAACAGTGAATGGCTTGTTGAAGACCTTCAAGGGCGACCGCTTTGAGAGAAAATAAAACGCGATATTACGGGACCCCCCTCTATTCTGTAGCCAAACAGCAGTGACAGCAATGGCAACCTCCTGCTCCCTATCTTTATTTCCATAACCCGACAAATAGAGCGGCCCTCTGAAGTTGCCGTCCTTTGTGATCTGTGACAAACGCAATGGTAGCTGTCAGTGGGGAGGGAAGATATGAGCGCTGATGTGCTCTCTGAAGTAACGCTCAGCCTTTCATGTCGAGGCAGAAAAACCAAAGACCTGTCTCCTCGGTGCGCGTCTGCCTGCCAAGCAGCGGCCAGCAAAGTGTAAGTGCAAGAGCCTCTCTAATCCGCTGCCTTCACACAGGTCAGTCTCATTTATTATGAATGCGAAGTTCTGTGCAAAGGTCTTTGATATCAGGAAACAATTTAGAGCTGGCTGAGAGTCAACGTCTTGCGGGACCAATAAAAAACACTTTTAATGTATTGCGAACTTCAGGTCAGCATGTGGTTCCTTATAAAATCCCCAGTAGGCCGTATTAATCCCAGGTGACGACCATATGAGACATTACCGTGTCATTGCCAGAAGTGTGCCAGCTGGTTTGAGTTTCATAAGAAGGTCAGGTTTGAAGCATCAGTGATGTTGGTGTATTTCAGATATGCAACAACAGGTCACGATTACAGGAACATACCATCCTTCTGCCTCAATGTCACGTATAAAGTGCGATCAGATAATCAGTGAAACATACTCATAAATCAATGAACCGCTTTCTGCATGAAGGTCACACTGAGATCACATGGCTCACAATTAAACACAACCTACAAGATTCCTCACTCTAACACTTAGAGGTGCAGTTCTTCTACTTTAGCTCAAATTGGCAGCTGTCAAGATTATCCTCACGTTCCATCCGGCGAGTCACGCTCTTTGAAAATGGAGTCTTTGGCAGTCGCCCGCCTTGCGCTATCAGGGGCAGACTGAGGTATTAGGGCACATTAGTCTCATTTCCAATTCACTGACTGGGCCAGATCGATTTCCTTCATTTTCATGCACAGATGGGATTAAATGGCCAGATTAAAGATGAACTCCTGGCACTGTCCACCAGACAGATTTATCACTTTAAAGATGAACACAGATGCAGCGAAGCAGATACGACGTGATTTTCCTCATTCAGAGCCTGCCAAGTCTGTTAAAACGGGGAACTAATGTGCTAACTCAGAGTTTAAATTGAAAGATTCCTGAAACTTCCGAAATGTCTTGACGAAGGCCACAGCATGACACCGATGATAATTGTATAGTTTTCTTGGTTATTTAGCTGAATTTCAAGCAAAATAAAACGTGGAGCTGCCAAGCTACCTCACACGGTGATGGACCTCATAAAGTTTTTTTGGCAGTTAATTTGGATTTCCTTTTTCTTCACAAGAGTTCCTGAAGCTGTGTGAGGTCCAGTAAATCACCTCGTGAGGTAGTTCTGCTCGCTGCGACAACACACTGTGAACACTTTTTCCCTTCACTCTGGGGAAATAGTCCTAAAACAAAAAAAACCCAAAACCCATGCGTCATCAGTAATTTCCTCCAGACTTGATTCCTTTGTGTGTGTGTGTGTGAGTTCGTCCCTCAGGTGGACCACATTTCTGGCTTTTAATTTCCCTTCATTTTGTCTGTGGCGATACCAGCTACAACAACTGACGCAATGTTTTCAGTGCCTCATATTCCCACATTGCTGTGAAACTCTTTGCAGCAGTCACAACAAAGAGACCGTGTTAATGAATATACTGTATATTTGCCATAAAAACACATGTGGAAGTAGTGTCCCACAATGCTGTTTATTCTATCAAGAGTCTTTTCAGCTTAGGGGGAATTTCTGATTGAAAAATGTAAACAAGTTGGTTTCCCCGAGTGCATACTGTAATCCTGCTGACTGCTATTCTCAAGAAGGGATTATATATAATTGGTTTGTATATCAGCTGTGACAGACAACACATGCTTTCTGATTTTGTGTAAAATAGTTTCTCATGAAGAGTGAAAGAAGTCAAACTACATCTTCTTTAACCCCCTGAAACCCAAAATCCAGCAGCGGGTTCGAAAGGCATGAAATTATTTTTTGAAGAAAAAAAAAAAATCACCAAAACTACAGCATTTGCTAAACTGTTTCTGAGGGTAATTGAACTTCTCATGTGCGACCTGCGGTTCTATCAGGAAAAATAACTAAATCCAGGCATAAATATCACAATATTATCACTATATTCTATGTGTCTCGTATAAAAAATTGCCAAAAAAAGAACAATTTCTTCAAACCAGATTCTGTAAAAAATAAAAAATAAATCATCACTGCCTCATGCAACTGAGAAGCCAGCACTGACTCAGCTGTGACCAACAGAGACTGACAAACTACAGGCTGTGTTTACACAAAGCAGATATGAGATAAGTACAAAAACAAATTTAAATAGTAAAATATCTATCTAGCATCTGTGGGCATTTGGAAAATGCTGTGCACACTGATTCTAAGTTTTTTGAAAAGCAACTTTTTTCTTTCTTTCTTTTTTCTAAATCTTACAGCTTTGTTTAATACCCAAGACAATTTTTACATTTGTGCTGCTTCCACAGAGGTGCAGGATTTTATATTGCAAGGAAATATTTGGCCAGACTGAGGAAAAATGTGACAGGAGCGAAAAAACACTCAGAAAAAAGCCCAATAAAGAGCCGGACCAGGCCACACATTTTAATCCTCTGCTCGCAATACTCAAACAACATATAGCGCTTCTCCTTTCTTGAAGTCCAGAACTATAAATGTTTAAATACTTTTCATTTTAATAATTTACTGCTGGACACAACACAGCTCCTGCTTTACTTTACCTCCGTAATAACTTCAGTTGCAAATGGGATCATGACTGGCATCAGAACTAGTTGTGATCTCACAAGTATATACTTGTTGGTGCACGCCTTCCACTCTGATTTGAGACACTTCTCCCCTTCAGCAGATTCATCTAAAAACAGCTTTCCAGTGTCAAACATTAAAAGCAACAAATAACACTTTTTTTTTTTTTTCCTTTAAGCGGATCGAGTCTTTAAGTATCATGGGAAAGCAGCAGCGGTACCTGTGTAGCCCAAAGAGTTGTCGTCTTCGTGTTCGGAGGTAGGAGCTGGAGTTGCCCCTTCGCTGGCACCATCCTGAGCGACTCCCGTCTCTGTCAACAATAACACCACAGGGACTGAGAAACTAGACGAATTCTGCCCACTTTCCACACCCACGGTCCAAACCTCCAGCCCTTCGCATCCCTGACACAAGCAGACGGCGAACACGCCAAGAAGCGCCGGGCTCCATCCTGGTAAACTCTGTCTCTGGCGGAGGAGTCCAAACACCCACATCCCAGTAAACAACCAAACATCCACGATCCCAACACTTGAATAAATCCAATTTATATGCCTCGGACGGATAGAGTGGTAATTTTTTTGCAGTTTCAATCAGTCGATGGGTATAGATCCATGAGATTAATGTGCTGATAGGAGCTTCTGCTTTTCTCTGGGCTCAGCAGGAGGTCGTCCTGTTGTCCTGTGTTGGGCTCAAATGTGAGTGTGTAGGTGTGAAACAGTCAAATCTACCATATCAATAGCCATAAGTGACTGCACCCCTAAAGGAGCACATGGGCAGGACAGACGAGGGAGGGCCAGGGCACACTCTGCATGATTGACAACGCCGCTCTGTATGCACGCACACAGTCCTGATGCAAATACCATGATGCACCATTAATTGCTAATCAGTTCCTTTTGATTCGGCCTCGTCTCCGCGCCTGTGTCCTCTCCGGATTGACAGGTTGAGTGTGTGCGACAGGCGGCTGGAGGGCGGGACAGTTGGGGGAGGAGAGGGAAAAGAAAGGCCAAGAGGGCCGGGGTGTATATGGCTTTCTAGGGGGAGACAGGAGGCCAACTGTGCCCTTATGATGGCTCTGTGTGAAATAAATCAGACTCAGCCATGCCCATTCTCTTTGTACGCCACTGACAGGGGGTTAATTTGGGCTGGGTTGGTGGGGAGGGGAGGTAAGGGGAATCTTAATCATCCAGCCCCCTTGGCTGAGTGAGTGGCAGTCTGTCGGAAGTATCCGTTTCCTCAATGAGATCTGGCATCACTTCAGATAAATAGCAGACGGTGCAGACAGAATCGTTCATTGGAGAGTACTTTAGATCACCGGAGTGTGAAGAAGAAGGTGACCCATCATTCCACCTGCTCCTCCCACCATTAGAAAATTGACAGTAAAAATCCATGTACACGGCGTTGACCCGAAATCACACGTTAGAACAGCACTTAGATGCATTAATAACGGTAAACACAAAGAGGACATACAAAACGGTGTGATCATGCTCCCCTGCTGTGTCTGTAGTCATGCAATTAATGTGACAGTAGAAAGGGCTTCATGCTGGGCCAAACTTATCATCTGGCACTTCTCTGCCTGTATGTTTATCCAAACAGCAGCGTCTGACTGACAACACTGCAGGAGAGCCGAGCCTCTGAGTCACACAGAAACAACCATGCTCTGAATCATGCACATGTATGAAGCGTGATGATAACACATAACACACGAGATGAGAACGTGTCAGACATGAAGCACTGCAACACAATCAACTGCACGTCGGTCTGACGCTTGTAGCACGACACCTGTCAGATATATGCAGTGTTTTCAATTTGCTCTGGAAAAAAAAAAGTGTCTTGGCACTGACAGCAATTACAGGTTAGAACAAGGGCTGAAATACACATGTGGAGTCTTCAAGTTTTCATTGCAAAAAGTGCACAAACTATTGCTAGAACCGTGTTTAAAATAAATCTGATTTACCCGTAACTGAAGACAGCAGAATAAAAAAAACCTTAAACAGCAAAATGAAAAAAACTGCTAAGCCTGTAAATAGAGCATGAAATTTCATTCTTGACACTGCAAATAAATAATAACCTGAACTCAAACGTGTGACAAAATCCTAATTTTCGGCATTTTTAAGGACTCCAATGGGTGTTTGGCTTAAGAAGAAGAAGCAGCAGAATTTTCTTAAACCATGAAAGAAAGACTTAATCCACTGAAATATGAAAAGCTTGCAGAAACTGGAGTCACACAGATGTCTTTGGACAGTGTGCTCAGTTATTGTATTGATGTGGACGGTGAGACGTGACTGACAAACAGCCCAAAAAATGTTTTTATACAGCTGAACTGCATTCATTCTCAATTACATTTTAAGGGAAATTTATTTTCTAATCATGTTTGATTGCAACATAACACTTCTAATCAACATATCTTGGCCGTTTGTTTTCTCTTGTTGTTGCTCCTTTTCAGTCAATCAATCATATGTTAGATGATGCAAGTACTGTTACCGTGGTAACCCAGAAAATGGAGACGAAGCTTCAAACGTGCTGCATGAGGTTGTAATTTAACCCAAACTAGGATATTTTCCTAAACCTAACCAAGTAGTTTGGTTCCTAAATGTAACCAAGCTTCTAACAAGTTGTTATCAGGGTGAAAGGGTCATGACGTTTTGGTACCTAAATCTAACCAATAAATGAGTGGAAACTTGCAGTAAACAGGTAAAAACAAGACTTAATTCTACCAAAAATAATCATAACCTGGATGTGAATTCTTGTGTTCTCAGTCAAAGTGGCTCTTTTAAAATGGAAACCTTTTCAACTACATCACAGGTGAGAAAATCTGTTTGTTTGAAAAGAAAAAAGCCCAGGAAATGATCATCAAAGACACTTAATAGATGGAAGTCATCATCTAAATAACAACATTTTAACCAAAATAAATGTTACCATCAGGATAAAATTCACCCTTAAGCTGTGTCTGCTGCATTTGGCCTTTATGTCCTCATGTGGACTCCTCCTTTGATTCCCTGGGTGGTCCCCAGTCAGGGGTCCAATTAGTGACCACTTCAGAGTTCATTAACAGGAGGTGTACCCACCTGCCCCTGGGGTATCAGGATAAAGAACCAGGACCACAATGTTGCCTCACTCTGCCCTTTTTAGCATCAACACTGCACCCAACACCAGATCCCCCGCCGGTTAATTAATGTGGCACATGTGCAGATAACTGACTACTTACCAGAAGATACAAAGGCAGGGCTACCCCCTCTTGCCCCCCTCTCTTATACCCTCCCAGGCCTCAGATTTTAAGTCCTGGCCCCCCGAGTCCTCCTCAAACACGAGAGCCTGTCCTTGTATTTTTTTTCCTCCATCACGGGCCTCTCTTCATGGATCAGTTCATGCAGGCTTCTGGCCTCGTTTTCATACTGTACTGACAAATTACGAGGTCGACTCCAACTAGATTGGATGTGAACGGTTGTTTGTTATGTGGTTACATGGGCCCAATCAGCACTTTAGCTCCTGTACAACCTGACATGACAAAGAACCTGATGTCTAAGTCGTTGCCCATGTAGTTGGAAGCTGTTTGGTTTGACAAACGCTGCGAGCGCTTAATAGATGTGAAAGAAGAAGCTGGAGAGGCTAGCTGTTGTCTCATTGTTATCTTGTCAAGTATTGGCAGCAGCGCTCCGACTCTGGCAGCCCATATAAGTGATGGATGGGCTTAAAATGATGAGTTTGGGGAGTCTGACTCTGGGGCTTGTTAGCAGGACTGACTGATTATTTGCTGTAGGACAAGTTCCTTCACACGGGCTGATCAGAGAGGCGGCATATTTCTGTAAAAGACCCCTAGCAATTTCAGTGATTAAATTGGTTTCTGGGAAAATGTTTTTCGCTAACATCTGTTTACTTTTTTGCCCGATGACAGAGACAAAACACGAACAGCCAACAAGAATGCTAATTATGGGGCACGGCCAACACGATTTCACTACTTCCATTTGTAGCCTTCATTCTCAAAAGCATTTAAATGAAGTCCCAAGAATCAAAGCCATCGCACCATCTTAAAAGTATCTTCATCATTTTAGACCTGCATTCAGGAGTCTTCACTATTATTCAAGACAGACAAAGAAGGAAAAAAGTATGAAAAGGGTCTTTCAAAAAAAAAAAAAAAAAAATTCCTGCTTCATCTGTTTCTGCGGCGCCATTACACTCATTTCCATTTTGATAACACTTTTTGTTTTCTGCATGACTAATGGAGTTTTAATCAGGCCTTGAGATACATACATAGAGCAGACACTGCATGAGAGAAAAACGTGAAAGCGGAAAAGCGATTTCTGACTGAAATAACTTTAACTCGAGGGAAGCAAGAATAGCTCATAAGCGGTATCAGCCACATTTTAGTAGAAGCTCTAGAGATAAATAATATACCATGTGAGTAAGAAGAATGTGTTTCTGCTGGTAAAAAAAATAAACATCAATAAGTAATGCTATGCTTTTAAGGAAAATCACAATAGATACATCATCTGACTAGTTGGGTCTGATAAGAAGAAAAGCCACTGGTGGAAAGTTAATACACACTGTAACTGTGCATCTATATGAAGACACAGTGACAACAGAGACAGATGGGGTTAAAGGAACAGTTTGATATTTTGCAAAACAGGTCTATTTGTGTTCTCATGGAGAGTTGGATGGGAAGATCAAAAGCATTCGAATGTCTTATCTCGTGTGTGATCAAGAAGTTCCAAGACTGCATCTGTTAAAAAAACAGCAACCGTACTAGATTTGAATTTGTCGCTATCCCCTTCAAAGTTGTCTCCTTGTACAGCAATTCTGCCCCATTTGGGACGCTCGCTCTGAAAGTTTTGTTCTTATCACTTGCAGGTATGTATTTCCATTTTCACCACGTACATCAAACAGACAGCGAAGAGAAAACTCTGTGTCGAACTCCGAGACTGAAGAAGGCACATCATGTCAGCAGCACAGCTGAGATCATGCTTGTCATTTTCTTCCACATTCACAGGGCTGCGCACCGTGGGTTTGTTCCCCAGGGTCGGACTGTCAGCACCGAGTCCTACTGTAATGTCACGAGATATATGAGTGAGCACATTCGGTGCAAACAACCTGAAATGTGATGCGTACCACCCAAGCGGCATCCTCCGGGGATGAAAAATGAAGCCAGCATGCAAATGTCAGAAAGTGCAGTTCCTCGAATGGCCACTTTAGGCTGCCTCCAAAAGTGAGTTAATCTCCATAGAGCCCAATGTTAAAATGTCCAACTTTACAGCAGAAATAAACACGTTAACAGGTTGGTACAGGAAATGCTTTTGGTCTCTATAGTTAATTCCCCATTCATGATAACTGTACTAGAAATGAATATTAGTTTACCTCATTTGTTTAAATTGTTTAAGGACATGAAAATATGCATAACTAAGGAAATCAAGCTTTGAGTGGCAGGTGGGTAACGTCCATACGGTTGCATGGCCTACACCTCAGCTACATTTTTGACTTCACCTCTTACTCATTTTTGGTTTTGCAGGGAGTTTGGCAGAATCAAGCAAACATATGGTTGTTGTTAAGAAGCGTTTGTCCATTTTAATGGAGCTTATGGTGACACTGCACCAATGCAGCACATTGAAAATGTGTGTTTATTGGCTGCACCAATGCAATCGTCACTCTCCATCCTCACTATTAGCCAGAATTGGCTCCCTGCAATTTTATCCTCTTCCCAAAAACAAAATTCAAGTTGAAGAGTTGCTGTTCTGACACAGTAGAGGAGATCCAGTATGTATTGTAGATGGTCTGTGATGCGTTTACAGACTTCCAGAGAGCGCTCAAAACATTGCGGAAGCAGCATATTCCCACACAAGGTGACTACTTTTAAGGGGATGGCAGCAAAATCTAAATAAGCGATTGTTTTTGCTTCCTCCAGGCACAGTCTTGACACCTTCTGATCACACCTCATACTTTTAAAAAGTAGATGGAGTTGGCAGAAGTTTAGCTTCGTACAAAGACAAACAAAACTGCTAACGGCCAAGAAGTAGGCTAGTCCAGCACATGAGCCCTATGAACATGTCATTTCTACGCTGTGTGAACATCAGATGTTAGCAGCTTTGACTATCTTTGTGTAGAGCCAGGCCAGCTTTTCCTCCAAGCTCCCAGTCTTTATGCTGAACTAAGCAAACTGATTAGCTCCACATTTGCATGCTGACATAAGAGGTATCAGTCTTCTTATCTCACACAACTAAGCATATTTCCCCACAAAAATGTCAGAACATTATTTAAAGGCAAGAAAAACACTGGCAGGAATAACGCTGGACTCAGTATAAGAAGACAAACTCAGTTGTTGCAGCAGCTGTCGTGAGAACGTGGAGCAAATGACTCACACATGCACTGCTGGCATCAGCCCTGCAGACTGATGAGCTCTTAACTTTCATCATGTATGAAACTCTACCTCCACAAACACAGTAAAGTATATTAATAGCTAACTGATAATACCTTTAACTCCAAGCATGAAATAATTATATGCCACAGTCGTGTACCATATTATAAATCCCACGAGAGAGAGAGAAAAAAATGACATACATGTATCATTACCGTATGTATTTTAAGTTACACCGCCTGGCCCTCCTCATACCAATAAAAAAAAGTCCCTGCTTTTAACCTGATCTGTGGCGCATTAAAATACAATTTAATAACCAGTTTAAGCACACTGACTGGCTAATTGGTATGCTGCAAGAATAACTTACATCCTGAAAAGTCCTAGACACATTTTTATGTGTTTTTCAATAGTTTGTGGATGTGTTAGTGGAAGGATAAGTAGGAGAGAAAGTAGGAGAGGGAGTCCCAGTTTGACTTCACACGCTGCTCTTATGCTTTCAGCAGCTATTTAAGATTCGAGCTATGATATCGACAGTGACAAGCTGCAATAATTAGAACTGTATTAGTTCCCTTGTGTGAACTGCAGCGAAAGCAAATTTTAGCACATCTTACCACCACCTATTTTTTGCAGATATTTTTACCCTCTGATGTCCTTAGCAGTCACCGTTTCATTGCTCCAAACATCAATGCAATGACAAAACACAACTACTCTGACTAGACCTGCCAGTTTGCGAGTTAATGGATTCACACACAGGATTTTTTTTTACTGTCGACAGTTACACCGCAGTTGTATGTATTGTATCTTTTCCCAAACACGGTTTCGTTGGTTACAGCCACCCACGGTAAACACAAGCAACGTCAGTCCTCGGAGCTGGAATGTGACTCATCTGCTGATGCGTGATTGGCTGATTGTTGCTAAATAAAAGCGCAAATGTCAAAGAAGAAATATGTGCCGGTTCGCTCACTGATAGATGTGCTCGGGGGGCATCGGCAACCGACCGCAGAAAGAAAAAAAAAAAAAAACAGTGAGACAGTTCCAGGACAAATAGTGCTGATTGGCTTGAAGGGTGCTAAATATTGCATGGTCACTTGACTGAGCTTCTGTGCAATCGCTCAGCGCCAGGCAGAATCACAGTGAGTAAGCAGCTCGACGCTGTAACAGTCACAGCTGTTTTCAGGGCAGTTTTATCCCCGGTGAGTGTGTTCAATTCAAAGGACGACTTTAGCTGATCGCCTTTCACGGATATCTTATTCCCACACCTTTACATTACGCAACACGCATTATGATGCTTCCTTAAAACTTTGCTTCTCGGCCTTTTGTTTAAAAACACTGATGTCAAAGCAGTTCAAAGCCTGCGAGGAGTCTGAACTTGCTCTGACATCCCAGTGGGGCTGAGGCAAGCAAGACTCTGAGCTGCCAAAAGCCCAGATGTCCATCTTTGTGACACTGAAACACTTTTTTTTCCTTCCAGATTGGAGGACAGGGAATAGAAAAGAAGAGAGAGAGAGAGAGAGAGAGGGGAGAGAGCTGCTTCTCTTAGGTAAGAAAAATAAGATCTTTGAAGAATTGAAAGTGCTGTAGCCAAGGTGAAAAGCTTCTGAATGCCTGTTACGTATTAGTCTGTTCCGTCGTCTGCAGCTCATGGTCGTGACTCAGAAGCAGCTCGTCAACATCCGACAGACTGGTGACCTTCCGTGGCTTCCTTCCTCTGGCTCTAAAATCTACCACTTCACTCCGACGCCGTGAGAGTTCTTGAGTAACGACAGCTAATTCTTGTTTTCTTTCTCTTGTTGTATATATGCAAAAAATAAATAAATAAATCGCCGCCATTCTTCACAACCCCAATTACAGGAGATAAAAGGAGGGAGGGGAAAGAGGAAAAAAAAAAAAGTAATCTATAAGAGAAACTGGAAGCTTATGACTATAGCAAATGAGTTTAGAGGGCAGTGGAGCAGATAATTCAGACCTCACTTCAAGGCTGCGGCAAATTAATGACAATCTACAATGATGCTACCCTTCCCTGCTCTTTGATTTGCTTAATCAGGCACATGTGCTCTAAACACAAACACACACACACACACACACACACACACACATACACACATCCGAGTAAAGAAAGAGCCCTCAAACTCTATTCACATATGTTTCTCATATAATCTCTGAGAATTCCATCAATATGTTAATGTGAACAATTCTTTCCCAAACCTAGAGACCCAAAAAACCCCTTCTAATCTGTCATCCCCCCCCAGCAACGTTCTCTGCTCTGTTGACAAAGTCTGACTTTCCAGGCACGAGGAAACTTTCTTGAGTTTTAATGCACGAACGAGACGCCGTTTTCAGTCAGGAGACGTGACCGTAACGCTTGACGTGTAACTCCGAGACTTGTTTAAAACGTGACCGTCCTCGATTGGAATGCAAATTTTGTCAAACAGCAACGTGAAGACTTGATGGTTGTTTATCGTTTCCAGTTCACCTGTGCCCTCAGTTCCTGATAAGGTGCCTGGTAAAAGCCCAGAGGCTGTTTGTGCCATTAACGCGAGCCAAGGGGAATTCTGTAACTTTTTTTAATTAAAGATGCAGAGAGAGGAAAAAGATCCACCGGTGATGTGCAACCTCGACCGTCTTTGATGTTGTGACACTCGGCTTTCAGTTCGCACCAGGCACACCTATTAATCTCTTTCTTCTCTCAAGCTGTGTTATGGTCAAAACAAATGAGCAAATACTGAATGCATCTTGGTTTGGCAACGTTTGCTGAATAGCTCTGCTGACGTGCAATTATTTCTTCACATGATGTCTTCTTTTTTTCTCCCTGACCTCTAGTTTAAAAAGAGAACAACAAACAATGGAGCAGCTATTAAAAATATGCCGATGCATATATTTATTGCCATATTTTCTTTATATTCAGGCTCTCACTGTATTTTGGGAAAGGTCAGGTCTAATTACAACCTAAAAAATTTTTAAATCTATTTTTATCACATTTTTGAAACAATTTATTGTTATTTTACAGATTCTCCCTGCTTCATTAAATGACAGAAAATAATTAATAGAATCGCAGAAAAAAAAACATGTTAACTGTAAAAAAACGTCCACATGAAAAATTTGTGTTTTTACAAATAGCAATTTATTCTTTTACAATGTTTTACCACAAAATTACAGTGATTTACTGCATTTGAAACAGCAAAAATATGCTTATTTTACAGGGATTTGTCATTATTTGAACAAAAAATTCTGTATAGAAAGGATTGAAAAAATGGTAAATCCATTTTAAACTGTTATAACAGATTTTTCTTATTTTGTGAAATCACAGAAAACAACTAGTAAAATAACTATAGAAAAAGAAAAACGGTATTTATTTTTTTTGTTGAATGTACAAAAAACAGGCCGAAGCTGTAGTCCACATTGAAAATCTGCATTTTTAGCTTTTCTTTTCCTTTCTTTTTTTTCTTTCAATAATGGACCATAACATTATGCTGTTTTATTATATTTAAAATAGCTTTATTTATTTAATATCATTATTTTTTAAGTCATTATTTTACATGCATATGCCATTATTTTCACAGTTTTTGAACACTACATTTTTCTATTTTTTTTTTTTTTTTCAATGATGGACCATAAAATTATGCTGTTTTATTGTATTTAAAATAGCTTTATTTATTTAATATTCTTATTTTTTAAGTCATTATTTTACATACATTTACCATTATTTTCACAGTTTTTGAACATTACAGTATTCTGCCATTTTTTTAAACATGATTTTTTCCATCAAAGTTCTTTTTGATTTCCTTTATAGTTTATATTTCAATTTTGCCCACATTTATATGCACACTATACGACATTTGTAGATTTTTACATAAACATATGAGCAACAGAAATAATATATTTCAATAGAAAAGCTAATAGTTTAAGAAAAAGCAGCTAAGAGAGAGAGAAGCTGACTTTGAATCATGTCGACTCAGCCTTAAGTTCAAAGCACACGTGTGACTTTACTGTGGCGGACGCAGACGGCCTCAAAATCCAATCAAACAAAATGCTCTTTAATCACACGCATCAGTCTGAAGCCTACAGCCAGCGCATCTGTGAGACGACACTCACTTACATGCACTTTGAGGCACAACGCATTTTGCACATAGCGGTTTCGTAATGACTTCCAAGCAATGATTCTGCTCATTTTTCCGTGATTGCTCATGTCACAGTTCAGTCACCATCTGATCTGAAGTCAAGCAAACTGAACAAACAGCAGGCACTATCTCCCGTTCCCAGCCTCGCTCTCCCCCCCCTCTGTCTACACAAACATTCTCATTCCACCACGGATTGGTGCTTGTCAGGCAGAAACATGTGTATGCTAATTTGCTGGAGCGCACGCTAACCATTCACAGTCCAATGAGAGAGTGCAGATAAACCAACTTATGCTCTCAATATGTCGAGCTCTGATTAGAAGAGATGAAAATGAGGCCCTGGAGAAGATGTGTGGTAAGAATGTTGCAGGCATGCGGCCAGCGTCTAAACGCTCCTGAAACTAACAATCTCGGTAGACATCAAGATCAATACGGGCAGCTTCAGTAGCGGAGTCTGGATCTCAAAGCTTTTTGTTTTTTGCTACATGTCCACAGAGGAGCAAAGTAGTCGGTGAAACCACAAAGGGGCTGTAAAGATGGTCCAAATCAGCAGGATAACACAAAAAAACCTTGCTCCTCTTCTGTTGTTCCAAGTTGAAGTCGTTTACAGCTGGGACGGGGATAAAATGTCAACAAGCCCGTGGCAAGGCTTTGATTTCGCTCTATGTCACACTGGATAAGGACACCCAGACATTTCTCAAGCGTGTTGAACAGTCTTGCACTTTTGTGATGTCATTTTGAGTTAAGAAAAGCCAGGGATTAGTGTTTGAAACATCCACTAACTCACTGGAAAAGAATGCAGGAGAGAAAGTTGTTGGTAAGCCAGCCGAGATTAAACCCATTTGCGGTCTGGACTTTTGTTCAAAGAACGGCGTTGGCATTGTCGGGATGGTTGTGTCGCGCTAAAAGAGAGACAAATGATGTGTTAAAATGCACAAAAATGAATTTCATTAGGCTGTCAAGTGGAATGGGGCCTTAGGATGAAGGAAATGTAGTCTGCATCACCTCAAGCAAGTTTCAAGTCAGAATTCTTGAGGATGACGGCTAAATCAAGATTTACTATGTGAGAGTTTACACTGTGTGCATTCTCTGACAGGCTAAGCCACACATTGCTCCAATTCAACAAAGAGAGGTGTAAAGCTCTCGGGTGTCAGTTTTTTTGAAAATGTCCAGAGGATGTTAGAAAACGATATCGACCCAATCACCCCGGAAAATATCAGCAAATAACTAATATTGAGCAATATGGAGTTGCTGACAACATGACCTCAAATATAGCAGAATTCTTCTGTCACCTCATTAAATCGGAGCTTGTTTCCACCTGATGTGCTGCCACGGGGTGTTCAGATGACGACATAATTATAGGCTATAAAACAATTCAGAATATTTCATTACGCATTGCCATAAGTCATTTCGGAGCAGAGACATTTACACAGCGAGGTGTCGAGAATATATAACTTTAAAGTATCTATTAACCGCCTACTTTATATGTCTTTCAACATCATTATCATGAGTGTGAGGTGCACATGTAAAGAAATGCATGGATGTAAAGCAGCAGCGAGATCCAAACCTAGGGGATAAAACCAAGTCTTGTTCGTTGTCTTGCTTCACCAAAGTATAGTTGCATCAACTTTTGTCTTGACAATCTGCATGAGGAAACTAAATATCTTCAACTGCTCACATTACTTAAAGAAAAAAACCTAATAAAATGCGAATAATTTATTATTTTGCCGGTGTTGAATCAACCCTGCGAGGGGCTTCTCAGACACAGTTTCTGATGCATTTTTCTGCCTCAAAAGCAGCGGTGTCAACTGACACAAGGGAGTGTCGAGGCACCAGAGGGCCAGAGGCTGTGAGAAGCAGATCGTAAATCCCGAAAAGGCAAGAAAACGCAACAAAGGACAAAGTGCAACTCTCCACACCTCCTGTCAGTGCACACAGCCCTCCCTCCTGTCACCCCTTCAACACACAAAATCAGCTAAATTTATTAGCGGCAGGTGACTTTCTGGATTGCCGCTCGATTACGGAGTGATGTGCTGCAGGCAGGGTATTGCATTACCATCTGTTTGTGTTAAGCTTAAACACATAAAAAAGTGCTTTTTATTCCAAAGGAACCAGGCTTTCTGTCGCTGAAAGTTGAGAATGTAAAAAAAAAAAAAAGCGTTCGCACACAACACAAGGGCTAATGTAATTGTTCATGCTTTACTGCAGTAAATCCACGGCGTTGTAAATCACGCGAGACACCAACAACATTTTTGTTACATTCAAGAGGGCAAAAGAGGGAGAAGCGAATCCCGTGGTGTCAGACATCTGGTGGTAATATGTCCAATAGTGCCTTCATGTGGTTCGAGACTATTCCTGTGCTCTTTCACTTTTATTTCATTGTATTCCGAGTTCGTCTCCAGCATCCAAACTTAAATACAGAAACGCAATAATATTCAATTAAAACTCGGCGCTCGAGTACGAGCAGCGCAGTCAAATGATCAAATGTGCGCTCGATATAAAAACATTGTCTCATTCCAGATTTTCAATTAGCAGATTAATTAGATGGGTTCATTTTGGGTTTTATGGCGTGAGGCTCCGCTGCATGTCTTCATTAGTGCTGATTGGACTTGCTGCCACAGCGGGCCTCTCACACAGTCATGAGCTGTGGGTGAGTCCTTATTGTTCTGCTGCTCACACTGCACTTATAAAAGTCTAGTAATATATTGATGTCTTGGCCTACAGTATCCAGCACGACGTTAGAGCAAGACATCAATATTTCATCTTTCAAGTAATCCGGCATCATTCAAAACGGTAAAAAACACAAAACCAAGGCTACCTGTTGTAGATTAAAACACATCGACGGGCAATCGTACGCAGTCGTATGCTTGTTTTATTGCTCCATATGCTGACAATGAAGCTCAATTTAACATCAGGGGTTTAATCTGCACTCAGTCATGGATTCTGCATCCCCTCTGCCACGCCAATTGACGTCGACTCCAACCCCAAGAAGCTCTCCCGTCTGTCTGTGTTGTGGAAACACATGGCTCGAATATCTCCACGCAGATGCGAAACAAGAGTTCACGGTGTCTGCGAGATGGATTCCCATCATCGTGACTGCGCTGATGTTGTCGGACAGAGCCGGGGATTGTTGTGAGGAAACGATGTGTGTGAATGCTGTGTCAGCGGTGGAGGGACGCTGATGCACAAACCCCCTCCAACCACTGACACAGCTGGATTGTGCTTACGCTGGTGTGTATCAGCCATGCAGACAGAAAACACTTGGACTCGTTATTGAGCTGATTTACTGAAACAGTCTGTGGGAGGAAAGATGTTTTTGTCGGTGCAAAAGGGTTCAACATGCAACTTAAGGAGTGTAAGGAAAGTCTGAAGAAAGTGTGCAATCACTCAGATAAAGCTGCTACTCTATGGCCTGTTCACATTTAGATGTGAAGTTAAATGATGACATCAAATTACAGCAACAAAGCAGGAAAGTCCCCGCTTCTATTCTGTGCTTGTGAGGCCTCACAAACGTCTGGTCAACAGTGAGGCCAAGATGTGTTTGAAACCGGCATAACAACAGCGCGCCTTGAGCGTATAGATGTTCCGCGCTCCGGAGGTGTGAGGAGGCCTCTCCTATAATTACCACTTCATCAGTGAAGCAAAGGGAAAACAGAGGCCCCAGCAGATTTCAGTGCGGGATGGTAAACAGCTTGCTCGGTCTTTGCTGTGGTCGGACGGTGGGCTTTGCTGCTGTCAGCCAGACTGACTGCCTGTCCTATATGTGCGCATTTATGTGTGAATGCCCTACAGTGTGTATTTCAGAGAAACCAAAGGCGAGGCTGTCTCATCAGCGAAAATGGTAATGAAAGAGTCGACAAATGGTACTTTTTAACTGAACTCATTCTGTCAAACGAGAATATTTAATATGGATGCAGAAATCTGCAGTCTCAAGTGTTTCTCTTAAACAAAGGCAGGAAGCGCAGAGCTGAACAAACCTCATCATTCCTTTTTGTACCACCAGAAGGGCAAAGTATGTGTCCTCGTTTGTCTGAAATCTTCTCTCTCTCGTTCTCTCTTTTTTTTTTTAAACCACCTATTAATTTTTCCCTGTTTAATTTGATAAATCTACAGAGAGGCAGTTTTTGGTTCCTTCACTGTTGGTCTGGTGGGAGTTTAATCACGTTCCTTTTTCTAACACCTGAAAGTCTTCCCATCACTTTTTAATGAGAAGCTTCACCAGGAAGGTGTAGCATGAACAGAGGTTCACATCATCCCGCCTCCATAAACGCCTCCAGAACGATCAGCATCACCAAACTGGAGGGATTTGAAACCACAGGACAAAGTACGCCAACATGATCTGTTTCTTTTGTTTCTTTGGCTACTTAAACTTCAACTGCTTGGATTTGCTACCATAAGAAGCAGCAAATCATGAATAAAAAGTAAAATTTGATGACGTTTCTTAAAATACATGAACAGAACTTGACATTGTGGTAAACCAAAATCAGCTTTTCAAACTTTGCAACCTATTTTTCTTTAAATAAAATAGAAAAAAACAATCAGTCGAGCACATTTACATAAAAAATAAAACATTTACCTTAATCCTTACATTACAATAAATGGAATTGCAATTATTTTTAACACTGCCCCAATCTTTTGCAAACTGCGAGGTCTGTTGTGCCACATCCTTTGAGGCGAATCTGGATAAATAAATAAATCAATCAAATGGCATCCATCTAATATCATCTACATTATCTGTAGCTTTAATTGTTCATGAGGTCTGATGCTGTTATGCAAATGCGATACAGCTTCCCAGCATGAAAGCTGACAGAAATGCCTGGAACGGCTGAAGGTATACTTGGCAAACGGCATAAAAGAAGTGGGTGTTTAGACTAAAGCGGAATACAAATGAGAACTTAAAGCACATGTTTCTTTTTTTTTTTCTTCCCATTTTATGCAGCTCACATCCAGATGTGGAAACCGGGTTCATCTGTATGTGCAAACATTTGCCTATAAAATCGTCCAAGTGAAAGTGGCGTGAAAAAAGGAGGAATAAAACATCAAGGAGTGGCACCATTTGATTTTTAACCTCCAAAGACCTGCCTCAGCACTTAATGACCCTCTGACCCAGCATATCCTCCCAGTCCCAGATCCTGTGCTTTCGCCCGGGCCCACGCCTGTCAGAGCCCCATATTTATGGAGCATGTCTGATCACGGTGTCCACCTGTTTTTTCACTTCTCTCTGCTGAAACTTTCAATTCTTCTCGTAATTCACAGGATACAAGGTTGTTTTCTTCAACGACAATAAAAAAATTAGAAAAAAAACTCAAGGTCTGCAATCAAAAGTGAATACGGTGACTTCCTGTGCACCAAAACAACCACGTAACGCTCTTCGGTAACGCGTGAGTAGACGCCGTTTGTGCCATTCAGCAGTGTTTTCTACGTGGTGAGCTGAATATTCAGATGTTACTGACCCGAGGTTACCCCTGATTACAGCTTCACCTCCTCTGCTTTCTCAGCCGCCACGCCACTCGCTGACCTTCCACAGCTTTGGCTCTGACCTTGTGTGTGTGTGTCGTGCGGTAATTGAGATTCTCAGCTCACAGTTAGCTAATTAAAAAAATGTCTGTTCCTCCCAGAGCCTTACATACAGACAGAAATAGAGTGAAGAGCAGAGATTAGAAGAGGGAGAAAAAAAACACCCAGAAAAAAGAAAACATGTGGGTCCCGAGTGATTTAAAAAGAGTGAATAATGAACTTTAGCTTCTTCATTAGTCTAATTTTAAATATGGAAAAGTGAGTGATGGACGCAGAGGAAAGCGTCTCACATTACAGTAGGAACAAAGATTTGGAGATTAGATTCCCATCTTAAATATGATGCATTCCTTCTTCACAGTGAAGCATCTCCAATAATTGTTGTACACGCTTGCAGAAGTCTCCTGGTTTGGGCTTCGTTTCTGATGACTGTGTGTCTGTGGTTGAGACTGTCTGCTCTCCATCTGGCCTCTGACCCAAACCACATGATCCAGTCCACCGCTCATTAGCACTCGTTTCTTCCCTCAAACTCCACCGAGCTCGCATGTCACTGTTGCCATCTATTGGCTACACGAGCTTATATCCCCGCTTATGCAACTCCCATGGAAAAAGATAATTTATGCTAGCTACAACTAAAACGATATTTTCAGTGCAGAGTTGCAAACAGAAGGCACAAACTTTCTTAGTCATCAGTCAAAGCAAACGAATCCAGAGACGTATACAGGCCAAAACCTACTGTTTTCAGGCAAAACATACTTTTAAAAACCACGCTCTCCCAGATAATTTGTCATCGCAGTCATCCAGGCAGCACTATTTTTGTAAGAAAATATGGCAATACATCAGTGAGCTTATTTACGTTTTCTTGGAGGATAAACCGGGAAGATTCTAAACTTCATCCTTGGAAAACTTGTGAGATATCTGAAGTAAATAGTTTGCTTCGATTGGATTCTGAGTTGGAGCCAGTCCTGTGGATTCTGTTCGCATCCAGAACGGACTAAATCAGCCGTAAATCCTATAATCTGTCTCATCCATCACAAGGATGAGGCTGTGTCAGACGGAGAACCAAAACCTCAGCAAACAGCACAAGGCCGGTGGTCTGCTTTGTGGATTTGCAAGTACAGGCTGACCGAAGCTCATCTTTATGCATGAATACTGTAAAAATACTATATCAATTATGGAATACGGTGTCATTTTGAAAGAGGTCAGCCCGTCTGCGCGGGGAACTTGTCGTCTTGGCATGCAAACTGTTTGTGAAAACTGAGGACGAGGATTTGAAAAGCAAAGAGTAAAGTTAGTAAGTAAAAGATTTCACAGAGGGACATATCTAAGCCGTGCGGACAAGAGGAGACAACTTGTTGCTAAAAATAGAAAACACTATATTTTATTCATCAGCGCACTCGCACAGCCACATACACACACACAAATCCAGTTTTGTGTGTTTAGTCCTGCTTTGGGTTCACATGCTGGCCAGTGTTTGAGTGTGAGAATCAAATGAAAAAAAGGAGATAATGTGCCTGCATGAACTACAAAAGTGCACATCTTGCTGTGCCAGAGAGAGAAGCTCTGCTCTCGCACACTCTTAGAAGAGATTTAGTCTCAGGTAGCAAATAATAGCTGGTGACACTATCACTTATATCAGCAGGCTGCCCTCATGCATATCGCTGTATTCTTTGCGAGCTGCCAAATGGAACTTTTGTGTGCAGACTGCAGTGTGCCACATTCAGTATCCAAGAGATGAGTCAGATAAACCCCATGCACATATTTATGGGGAACATTTTCCCGTTTTAGTGGTTTAGTGCAGATAAAGCGTTTTTTTTTTTCTCTCTCTGCTTTCTTTCCTGCACTCTATTGGATAAGGTGACAAGATTCCGCAACACTAACACGACACGAGAGAAAGGTTACGATGATTCTATCACAGCAAGCAGCCGGGACGCAGCACAAATCAGTAAAAGGCGCATTTTTAATGGATTTGTTAGATATTTAGAGGCAGCGGAAACAAGCTGTAAACACTGACACGTTATCACCAGCAAACACGTCAGTAAATAATTGGCACGTCAAGCAGCTAGAGAACCACATCAGTGTTCATCTGGATTGGTAAGTTCAATATTGACAGGAGACGAGGGATGTGTAAATGCAATAAATAGGGAAAAGTATATACAGTGCTCTCAGTGTGGCCCTGCGATGGACTGGCGACCTGTCCAGAGTGTCCCCTGCCTTCGCCCTAAGTCGGCTGGGAGAGGCTCCAGCCCCCCCGCGACCCTAGTGAGGATTAAGCGGTGTATAGATAATGGATGGATGGATGGATATATACAGTGCTTAAAATTACAAACATGTCCACCAGAGTGACTCCAAATACTGAAATAAACATTTAAAAGGTGACACTGCACCTCTGTCACATACAGCTACATCACCACTGGTAGTAGTCCCCGAAGAAAAAAAGAAAAGTACACAAATATCAAGGTCAGATTGACAATCAAGGTGGCTTCATGTTGTCTTACTATAAAACCACATTAGTCATGTGGTCTTTATCTTGTTGAATAGATTCTTCTTCATTCAAGAGCAAACCTATTACTACAACTTGAAGAAACCCTTTCAGCTGACTGAGGATATAATTTAGAATATATACATGAAAGTGGCTTACATATACCACATTTATATTCCATTTGAATTGTTAAGATTAAAGTGCATTACCTGTAAAGAGTGAAAGAGTGTTTTTGTTTCTTTTATCTTCAGCAGCAGGTCTAGTGGTGAGGGTGCTTTTATTTTCTTTCACACATGTTTTCTGTAATAAACGGGTGATATAGAAAACCTAATAAATGATTCATTTAATATCCTGGCTAAGAAAATGTGAATAACTCACACTGGTAGTCCTTTACTCTACTAAGCAGACATTACAGAGAGACAGTAGACAAGATATTTCTCTGCTTGACAGTCAAACTTTTGCAGAGATGACAGATCACAGTGTACATGAATCAGCTGTAAAATTAAAACCCCCGACAGGTCAAGTTCAATAACATCGATCAACTCGTAACAACGCGATGTCCTGCAGGGTAACTGTGCATCTTGGTGTTCGTGTGGATGTTTCTTTGACACGTACCACCTACCTAAACATTGTTTCAGACCAACCCCCTCATGGGAGCTGCACTCTGTGACAGAAGCGGGACACAGCAAAAAAAAAAAACTGCACCGGAGCACAAGAGTTCAAGGAGCCGGCCTCCAAACTCCCACAGGACCAAAAAAGATCTGCTGCCAACATTTTGGTGCCAGATACCTCAGAACACCCCCAGAGTTTCCAACAGGTCCGAGCTGTTTTGGCGGCACAATATCAGGCAGCTGGTTTTAATGTTGTGGCCGATTGGTGTATAATATATAAGAGTTTTATATGAAAAACATGAGGATTCATCAAACATTTTAGCAAAAATATGGCAATAATTGTTGAACAAGTACAAGCAAATTTAGCAGGAGAAGCTGCAGTTTTGATATTCTAGGAAAAACTGCAGTTACACTTAATTAGCTGAGTTTTTGACACGAAAGCAGAGTCGATGAAAACAACCAGAAACATTGATATCTGTATTTGGAGCTGGTGAGTGGATCCTGCTCATTACTGCAGGACCTGATGAGAAAGCAGGCTGGAGTTTGCTCTGAAGATGATCAAGCTAAAAAAAAATGTGTTTTATGAACACTGAAGCACATAAATGTGAGTCTATTATGTCCCCTTTAAATAACAATCTGAAAACGCCTAGCTGTAAGCTTCACTATCACTGATAAATAGGCCAGGTCTGTGTCAGAAAACTCTTTGAATGCTTGAAATACGTTCAAGAATTTTAGAGTCCGGAGTACACCTGTATTCCCCGTGGAGTTGAACCGAGTGGAACCGAGTAACTGCACATTACTGCTCGTGTGCTGCAGGTTCACGAAGAGGTGCTGGTTCTGGAAAATGATGGCACAGGTTTAAAGCTCCTAACAACACCTTGAATTTATTACTCGTGCTGTTCAGATCCACATGTTATCGATAAAGCTGACTGACAGCGAGGCGACGCAGCAGCTTTAATGTCAGGAACCATAGAAACAAGAGAGGCTGGTGGGTCAAAGTGTAGAAACTCTAAAATATGGAGAAACAAATCTCAACCTGCAAGTAGTAAATGTTGCAAAAACTATATTTCCCATTCTTTCTTTACCAGCTTAAAATACCAACTTTTCCTCCCCATGTGGGATACTCAAGTGTCCACAATTAGTTTTTGCAGAAAGGTTTTTGTGGTCATATAGTCACACAGACCGTTTTCTTCTGGTGTACTGGTCAAACACTGGCCAAAGCCCTTTGTGCTCAGTGAATAACAGTCTTATCAGCTAAAGATTGTAAAAATATTTTGTTTCAGCAGCACATAAAGCAGCATTATTCCAAAAAATGTACCTCCAGTTCTGTTCACCTGACAGCGGTCTGATAACAAACTGTGTGATCGACACCAATATTGCACTTTACAGAATTTGCAATTGTATCTGCGAGCAGCTAAATATAACACCAAACTCAAGACTTCCAGTGTCATTGCGATCCAAAACTGCAAATGATATCGCTTTTCATGCCACTCTGAAACCAGCTCGTGTCTCCTTGGGAAGGCGAGTGACCTGCTCTGAGGTTGACTTAGTGCCTTTTCCATCCCATTCCAGTCATTTAATCTTGGAACGGTATCAAGATAGCGATCTCCCTTTAACCTCCACCGATGGGACAGACACTAAGGGACATACCCCCTACTTCATCACTCAGCGTCAAGGGGTGGTGGCATGCCAAACAATCCCATTAGGCAGCAGCCAAAAGCCCGGGGACGGCAGCAATGTCCTAAAACAACCGCAGCTCTCTGCTCCTTTCGAACATCCTCTCTCCTCCCAACATCTATGCACTCATGTGTCAGCATATATAATGAACTCAGAGCTACACTCAGCTTTCACTCGGAGCAAATAGGCAGCCCCATCACTCTGAGTAGCTTTTTACAACTCAACGCTGATCAATTAATGACTACGAATGAGACCCTGAGAGATATTCATACAGGAATATTAGAGTGATGCTGAGAGAAAGAAGAGCACGGGGAACGGGATAATAAAGCATGAATTGCAACTCACAGCAAATCCAAAAGCAGAGAGGCACTTTCACAGTCATATTGATACCTCTTAAAGCTGGCAACACATGCCAAGGTCGCTGGCCTCATATAGATGATTTATTTCACTCTCATATCCAGGTGCCTGTCACAAAGAAATGAGCTGAGACTCAAACAGCAACCAGAGTAATCAAAGTGGCACATAATGTTTAGTGCTTGCCAGATCTTACTTCACGAGTCCAGGGAGTGAAAGGGAAACAGTAAAACACAATACAGCGGGAAAGAAAAGATGTCTGACCCTGTTGATCCTTTTTTTTTTTTCCAAAAGCGGAGAAAAAGCGAGAGAAAGAAGAAGGGAAGAAAGCAAAGAGGAGAAGAAGGAACCGGGTGTATCAAAAGGGAGGAGGAGGAGGAGTTACTCACGGCTCCTGTCACCTTTCCACCTCCAGCTTCCCTTGTGCTTCCCTGAGCCGTCCCCCGGTGCACAGGCTCCACTCAGCACCTCCGCCAGCACCAGCAGCAAGAGCAGGGGCATCCTCCTGCCGGCCATGCCCGTCTCTGATGCTTTCGCGCGGGGGGCTACAGCAGAGAGTCGAGGGCCATGGGGAGCGCTGTCCCACGCTCGGTCATATCTCACACAGCTGCATGGTGTGATCCAAAAGAACAACACGTCCCGCTCGGCTTCCCCCCGGAGTGTGAGCCCTGGGTCACGACACTGAAGCCCCAGAGAGGGTCACACATTCACTGCAGACACCCCTCCTGCTCCTCCTCTTCCTCCTCCTCCTTCAGGGGGATTTGAAGGATCCTTCTGAAGGCAATAGCTTCACAGACTGACTGTAATTCCAGCATTTAGAAAAGCAAAGTAAGCCTGGATTTCTTTTGGAACTCTTCTTCCTTTTCAGTGCCTCTTGGAGTTAGGGCGGTATTTATTGCACTCCTGGTCAAAGCCTCAAACTGAGCTCAGTAGTAACAGCTCCCACAAACAGATAGAGCACAGGAAGAAGCAAATTGATTTCCCTCTCGCAAAGCAGAAGTTGTTCAGGTCACAGTGTGGAACGGTCACACTGATGGTGACACGTCTCTTATCCGGCAGCAGCCAACTCTTGTCACTCGCACCAGGCAGTGACTGAATGAGTGAGTGTGTGTGAGAGTGCATGTGTGTCCTCCTCCCCCCCAGTCTCCTCGTCCACCCACCACACGTCTCAGATCACATGAGGCAGAGCTGATATGAAAATAAGGAATAAATCACAGAGATAGTTCACTACAGAGCAGCCTTGACTTTGTCAACAGAGCGTCTGAGAGAGGGAGACGGAGAGAGAGGGAGGGAGAGAGAGAGAGAGAGGAGGGGGAGAGTACATCTAGAAAGCAGGCGAGGAGGGAGGGAGATACAGTGGAGAGAGACTGAGTGAGACAAGCGTGGGGGGTGTGAATAACAATTTCTCAAGTGCAATGGCTCTTGCGCTTTTGAACATCCATGATGCTCGTTCATGAGTGTGTTTTCAATGTGGACGCCCAGCAGTGCAATGTTTGCTGTGTGATATGGGAAACAGGATTAAAGTAATCCAATGCCTTCTCATATTTAAAACAAGACAAACCGTTGTAGCTGCATGCAAAAAAAAACCAACCGACCTGCCCTGTGCAGACAAGTACACAGACCAGTCTGACCAGGTGTGTGTGTGCTTGTCACTGAGAGTCTGTAATTGCTGCAAATTGTTACCTGCAACAGTTTAGAAAGGATGTCTGAACAATGCCAGGTTTGTTACACGGATACCTTATAGGAATTCAGCGAATTAAATTTTCCGGCAATAAATCATGTCTGATAAAGAGTTTAAACAACTTTAAGGCGATTTAGATACACAGAAATTGAAGGGGATTTTAAACACCAACTTAAAATCAGCAGCAGCGTATGATTATACTCCGTGAAATAAATTAATCAAGTGTAGCCACGCGGTCGTCTGCCCCCGCAGGGCTTATCCTAATATCATAAACTCTTCCACAAAATGCTTCTTCACCTAAAGCGTCTTACTCGGCTATATATTCCGTCTAAAACGTACACAATGCACAGATATACAGTAGGCTCACACACACACACAAGCAACCGCATTACAAAGACTATTTCTGTAAAAAACAAGCTCAGCAAGTCTGGGTTTAGAGTTACACCGCTCGTTTCCTCCAGCTGCCCCGGCTGTCAGGAGGCAGGTGAGCGCAGGTTAACGTGGGAAACTGGAGGTGTCAGCAGCACCTCCCCCTCCGTCCACCCCCCACCTCTCTTTCATATGCCCTTCATGATTGTTGTGTAAAATGCTATTACTGGTGTTAAATGCTTAACAAACACATTGAAGTCCAAATAAAAGGGAATTTTCTGTGCAGTTATGAGGTCAAAGTGAGCATAAAGAAAAAACAAAAACGTATGCACTGATGTTTTAACTGAATGCAACATGCCACAAGTTGTTATTAGAATAGTATGCGAGTCTCTCTCTGCATACAGCGTTGCCAAATTAAATCTGTTCTCCCGATGTGCTTATTTTATTCGATAGTGTGGACAATGTCTTCCAGAGGTGTCCCTATTTGTCAGTCATGTAATCCTGATGTAGTGGTCCTTAAGGACCATGCTCCTGGAGATGTAATTAATCGCGTTACATTAGCCACTGATGGAAGTCTGATTAAAACAGCTCTCTAATGATTAGGCCTCTGGAATGATTACCACTGCAGCGAGGACAGGCCACTTCAGCCCCTCAGGACGCCAATCTAACACTCCCACTACCTGCTAAATGTCACTGCTAATGCCAAGTGCAGAGAGACCTAGACAATGCAATGCAAATTCTATGCAGGGGAGAATAAATGGCACGGCAAGTTACAACAGAGGCAGCATTTGCAAACACTCTACAGGTCGTCTGTTGTGTACGTTTTTAAGGTGTATCTTTGCTACTGTGCACCATGAGAAAGAGATTAGCCGCATGTTTACCCAGAACCAAAGGACGTACCGCAGGTGGATAACCAAGACGTATAAATAACTTTCTCTGACAGGTTTCAGAGAATAGATATCTGCTGACAAAAGATTGTTACATAAACTCTCAGAATAGTTATTATACACTCGAGTCGTGTTGTTTATTTTGTGTGCTACCAGAGAGGCAAGCGCCAACATGACATGCTGATGTCACTCAGAAACTGGTGTCCCAACTGAGCTGTACGTACTGTACTTATGCAATCCTCTTTTTTCAGTTCATGTTGCTCACATTCAGTCATTTCTGCTGCTGGTAACGTGCTTTTTGTTATTTATGAATTTGTCATGTAACATAGGACACGATTAACGATAGTGCTATATGAGATTCTACTATGTATAATAAATATTACATTCACCTTTGCCCAATGTGGCTGCTACATTCTACATTCATACATCATAATATAGCTTGAAAAAAAAAGAAGCAAAAGTACACAAATAAATCACATGCAAACTGCATAGCACATGACTTTACCTCCTGTAATCACACATGATGAGTTGCTCTGAAAGCTAATTAATATTACAAATATTGCTAAGGTAACATGCCGTTTTCACTTCAGGTCATTTTAACCATCAATCTAAAAGGAAATTAGCAAATGTGAAGAAATTGTGATTTGGTAGCACAATTATCAGCTACTGCTCCTGATCTCTAACTAAACACTGGATAGTAGAGAACAGCTCCTCTTGTGTTTCTATAATTCCATCACACTGTTGATCTCCATCTCAGGGTCAAACCTCTCCCTTACCTCTTCAACCACTACATGCTCTCAGCTGTTTGTGTCAACGGGGCAATTAAGCTTGTATGCCATGAGTAAAAAATTGTGCATAAATGCTTCTCCAACAACCATATTGTGTCTCAAAGAACTGCCACGAAGGCATGAAAACAAAGACCTGCACAATTATCTTTGGCTAAATGCCAGGTCGAACGCTTCCCTGTGACATACGTCTCCTTTTTGGTGTAAGAACATTACTTTTCCACCTCCATCGCAAGCTTTGGCAGAAGGTTTGATGTACAATTAACCTTTGAGAACTACATAGAAAAGGTAAGACATCTGTTGTCAGAAACATCACCAGATTATAACCCGTCGTAACCTTAGATACTTAGAAGAAAGGAGCTCTATAGGACTTTATCCTCAGGGCGAAGAAACTATAACATGCTTTTCAATGGGATCCTCTCTAGAAAGTCCCTTTCCTCCATTAGGGTGCTAATTCTGTTAGCGCTGGCAGGGAGTTAGTTCATCTTCTGAACCTTCTAAACGACTGTTTCAATACCAGCTTTATTATTAGACATCTTTCTAGTTTTTTTTGAAAGGCCATTACTGGAAAGCAGATGAAGTCACGTCTGTCTCCTTTTCCTTCGACATCCTCAAAGTTTTAATATCGCCAGCGGACGTGTGTGACCTCCTTTGCAAATGGCAGTCAGTGTTTGTACACATCCCCCCTCCCACATTTCTAAAGGCTAGCTGCACACAGAACTGATCTGATGCCAGGCAGGAACTGCCATGACCAAACAAGTTGTAAGAGACTCCATTCAGTGCAGCACTACTGACGTTTTCCAACCACACGCTTTTGTCCCGGCTACAGTTGGCTGCCGGATTCTCTCACCTGACTTTTCAATGCAGCTACAGACTTGCAGCACCCTGCCTGAAAGAACTGCTCACCCCTGCAATCTTCAAACCTCAGATCAAATGGCTACCCTCAGGAGAAGCATAACAAAATGCTTACACTGGAAAAAGTATTAAAACGCTTAGTATTACTATTACATCACAGCGCTTGTGTTTAAGTGGAGCAACAGCAGCTACATGTTCTTTCTGGCTCAAAATCGTACCTCTGTGGTGCTGAACACATATTTCCTGAATGAGTTTGATGAGGAATCTGGTTTCTTTACTTAAGACACATTTCCTCTGTAAACATCACTCGTTTGAAAAAGCAAGAAGCTGACACACAGAGAAAATGTAGCTGAAGATTATTGCATGGCAGTGCTATGAGCATGCATCTCTCCCAGCTCAGTCGCTATAAAGAATAGTTCTGAAAATCAGATCCCCGCTTTGTTCCTCTCTCCCCCTCATGTCAGTATGGTGTTTACGATGCTCCCATTCTGGCCCCTCTTAGCTCTGCCAGTGTCGACGTGACAGCAGGGTTGATGAGTGGCACCAAGACACCCAGCTGGGACGAACAGGCGAAGGACTGGACATTAGTACACAGCTTGGAGCGCAGCAAGAGATTTGAGGGGTGGCGGGTGGGGTGCTTGCCACTCACATGCACTCGGAAATGCAGGAAGAATGGGAAGATGAACAACAGTAGAGTCAGGAATTCAAGTTTGAAAACTTTCTGCAGTTGAGCTTGACAGAAAGAGAAGCTGGTAGCACCGACTGCAGGCCACGTCTCGTACTGGAACAACATATAAAGGCAAATCTGATCAATATTTTGCCAAAAGTGGTGGTATTAAACTTGTCATAATCGCTGCTACATTTAAAAAAAAATATGCTTATTAGCTTCCTGCTAAGAGTCAGAAGGGCTACATCAAGCAATCACCTCCTGCAAACAAGATATAATGTGTTAATTAGTGAGCTTTAGAGGGCGGTCAGTGGATTCTGTTAAATGAAGACACAGCCAAACTTGTTTTCCCTGTTTTCACATTTTGCGCAAAAGCTAAGCTAATTAGCTGCTGGCAGTACTTTCAAAATAAAACTTTGTGTGTGAGAGTGACGTCAATCTTCTCAGCTAATTCTGGGCAAGAACGCAAAACCAAAAGTTTGACAAAAATGTCAAACCATTGCTCTAACTCAGCAGCACAAACCAGGCCAGACTGTCTTATAAACTCCAGCATCCAGCATTTTGGAGGTGTTAAAACTCTCAGTAGCTGCTTTAACTTTGCAAATGTGTAAAAATCAAGAAGTGTGTGTATTGTAGCTTTATAACACAATAACTTATATTATGCGTTTTTTCAGTGCATTTGATTAGAATTTTAATTATAGCGCTTTTGCAGGAAGGCAGATGGAGCATAAATTAGCCATCGGGACTCTGGCTGTACACTGACACCATGTGATGACAGATTTTTTTCCCCAACCTTCATACCAGAGTTCCGAGCGATTCATATTTCATTACTGTCTCGACTTCAAGAATGCAAAAAGAAATCAGGATCCGTCCACATTTATAGAGACGGGAGGTTGTCGACCTGAAGAAAGAATTACGGCCCGGCACAGTGACATCTAATCTACAGGTTGTAAATAAAGTTCAGAACTGGATCTGCTCCGGTGCGGTGTGAAGGCTCTTTGGCAGTAATACAGTACCGCACTTGGAAACACATATTAGTGCATCTGCTGCAGAGCCCCCCGCTGTTTCTGAATGACTTATGTTCACTATGTATGGAGGGATGATAAACAGGACCACGCCCAGAATTCCCTGCATGGCCAGGTTACGATGGTCCACTCAATCAACAGCGCTGCCACGCCCACACCTCTAGCCTTCTATCCGTCTTCTACAGCACACATACAGCCTCCGATGCTACTCTCCAATCAATGAGAAGTCACAGGAGGAACGTGGCTGAAGGTTAATGTGTGCAGAGAAAACATGTGATCACTTACAAAGACATGGAGGGAAAGAAACAACTCACACACGTTCGCTGCAGCTATGAACCTTTGCTCTTAATAGGAAAATGACTTGAACCTGACAGATGCTCTTTATTGATGTTCACTCACAAGCTTCCCAGAAAAACAGTATATTATTTGTGTGTATGTTAGAAGGCATTACTCTTTCTGTGTTGCTACTATTGAATGGTTCACTGAGGTTGTCTGTGATTGTCAATAAAACTGTTTGATTTGGTGTTTAGGAGAAAAGCGCACATCATTGATCTCAAATTGCAAGTTTAATTGAAGCTTTTAGATGAATACAAGTCGTGTTTACACTGATCAAATACTGCTCTTAAATGATATTTACAGTTCTGCGAAGCATCGTGATTTATGCCAACGCTGACATTCAACAGCAAGTTAGGATGACTGAACACGACAGACTGCTGTTTATATCAGATGATTTTACGATAGCAAACTGCTGTAGCGACGCTAACATCTGCTCCGTTATAGAGACAAACAGGGTGAATGTCATTTGCCACCCCATAGTCCTGGTTTCATTCCCTGTAATGGCTGTCGTCAGCGGTCTCACCTTGCAGAGACATTCCTGCCTGCAGCACTATCGTCCAGATAGCACAACGCGCTGTGATTTACAGCTGCTGTGGCTGCAGGGCCATCTGGACCATAACCGCTCCTGAACACTCAGCATTAGGCTCCACTTCGCTCCTTTACTCTCTCTCAGTACATGCTTCGAGTTTCCTGCATAAATCTTCTTTCATTGCATAAATATACACTCCTCCTTCCTCCCACATCCACATGCAAACTCTCCTTTTGGATCTTCCATTCTCTCTCATCTCTCTGTCTACACATACGCAGGAGGAAAAATTTATGTTTGCTTTCTATATGAAGTGTAACTGGATTTGGACGTATCATAAATAACATATTGTTCGAGAATCACGAGTTAAAACAAGAAATATGGGAGGAAATTTAAACAGTTTTCATAAAATATGGAACAGAAGTAGACTTACTTCAGGAAACAAACCTACAAATGTACTCTTCCTGAGTTTTTAACCTTTTTCCAGCTATTCTTTAACTATACATGCTTCAGATATAGAATAGAAAGATGCTGAAGTAACTAACAGTATTGAAAATATATTACCGAGTGTGCATAATGCCTTGCATGGTGCAATTATTGCTATTTTTTTCAGTTTCTCTCCTAAAAACATGTTCACAGGAACAGGTTCACACCCACAGCATGGGTGAATTTTCTCATCCTCTTTAAAAGTTGTGATTTTGCTTACACAGAAAGAGCTGCCAGGGGCCCCTTGAGTTGTAAATAATGTTTTATCTTGCCTTAAAAAATGCCCACACTGTTATCAGTACAGAGGTTCCCTCGAGTGAGGCTGCACTTGCACCCTCCACTGTCCAAAGTCTTTTGCAGCGTCCACAAAAAAATCCATGGGAGCACAGCAGCTGAACCCAGACAGCCTGGCGCTGGCGTTCCCCCAACTACATAGGTGATAATCACACAACCCTCCGTGTAAATGTGCCTCATTCATGATTATGGGAGTGTCATAAATGTGTATCTGCATCTCTTAATGCGCTGTGCTGCTGATTCAATGTGTCTCTAAAGAGCCTTCTGCTTCAGTATGTGTTCGCTGGACTGTGAGATGAGAACCAGGTGAAACATCTGGTGTCATATAAAAGGTGTTAGAGCATTCAGAGCGGAGCTGTGCGAGCTTCAGAATAGCTGCAGATGTGAGGAGGGTGCTGCCGAGGTAAACCTCTGCAATATGTCGGCCGTCCAGCAGGGGGCAGCGCTGGGTTCTGTCGATATCAAGTTGAGCCACCTCAGCCACTGATTCCACCCCAGGGAGGTGTGGGACACTCCAGGAAAATCAGGGTTTAGGTGTTGAAGTGACACCTGGCAGCCGAGTCCTGAAATACACCCTTTTAGATTTAGATCTGCTAATCAGCCGCTCTCCATCTACAAGATCACTTACACCCACAGATTGATTGGAATAAATTATTTACAGATCATGTGGATGTACACAACCCTGCATCCTTAGAGTTTCCAAGGACAAACTCTTTCTTGGGTTAATCAGGCTGAGAAGAAGCACTCAGCCCAACATCCAAAGCAGAATATTGGTGTTTTTATATCTGATTTCTCTCATGCACAAAGTATACCTAAAGATATTAAATATGTAAGCACCGAAAAATCAAATGAAAGTCGTTTTGTATTGTGTGTATTGCTTTTCTGTTTTTAGGGAGTCGTGGGTAATGCAGGCAGACAGTGATTAACTTTATTACACTGTGACCTTAAAATGTACCTCACCACTCAGCACAACACATCCAAACGTGTATGCATGTGCATCACATATACACCGTCTTATGAGCGCGTGTGGGTGTCTTTCCTATTAAATTTTGTATTGCACACAGGGCCACTTCAAATAAAACTGCGTCTCGCTATCTTTTGTGTTACAACTAAGATATTGCATACGCTGGAAAAAATCTCTGGAGACCTGCAAAAGTTGTCTACCTAAGACATTTACACCATAAAAACTGTATGGAATGGACTCGCACATAAAATAAAAATATTGGGGCTATATTTATTTGTAAATCAAATTTTAGTGCCTGATGTGTGAAACAGGGGATAATGGGAAGGAAGGGAGGAGTACTCCATCTGGCCAGGAGGTGGCAGTATCAACCAAGATAAACCTTGAAGCAGGATGTTTGTCATCTCACACAGCAGCTTTTATGGAGTTTAAACAGTACCTTATTGAAGAAAACATTCTATTTTTTTTACTTCAGAAGAGGATAGGGATAACTAAAAGAGCAGGAAACGAGGGAAAATGGGAAGAAATTAAAGCTACAGTTGGATTATTTACCTTTTCCGAGCAGATATTCGTGAACATTTCTTTAACTCACGCCACTGTCTAAGCAGCGATTCGGGAAACATGATTTTGCATTTTCTTTGTGTGCTTTTTTTCATCGCAGCTTCCCATTTTTCATTCACTATCAAAAACCTACAGTTTAGATTGCTGTGGTTGAAGTAATGCTCTCCTTTTCCAAAAGAGGGCAGTAGAGTCTCATGTTGTGAGACGAATCGAGCCTCCTCGCAGCTCTGCCTGTTCCTGCTACACTTTCCTTGAGCTGATGCTCCTCGCGCTGTTTCATTGGGACTAATTAAAGTGTCCTTCATCAAAAGCAAAATGTTAATGATTGATCTGGTTTGCTCCCAAATTGATACCAAAATGGCTGCATTGGGTAAGTGTTCGCTAATTGGTCAAAGTAAACACACACACATATAACTAAAGTATATGCTGACATAATGCCCACGTTAAATACTCGGGTCTCTCTCTCTCCTGTTTCTCGTCTCCCTTCAGACCACACTATCTGCTTTACTTCCACACGTTTACACTGTTTCCGCTTTCTCTGTGAATTGACGGACCAATAAGCCTTTAATCCCTTTAATACAAACTTTCAACAGAATCATTTTTTAATTGCATAAAATAAACAGTGAATGCGTAACCAGATCTCCTCTCAGGATATATTTAGTTCGGCTACAGACGGCGGATTAAGTTGAAAAGTAAGCCTGCAAGTTATTTTGAGAGGGGAAAAAAAAAAAAAGGGATGAAAGAGTGGAGAATAGCACAGGATGTCACAATAATTCCTGTGCAGCAAGGAGTTAGCCAACACATGAGGAGAATAATCATATGGAGATGATGGTGGTGGCTCTGTGATTAATGGGCCCATTTTCTTTGCACAGCTTGGATAGTGGGCCTACTTGGCCCCATTAGGAAGAAGCCTAAAGCCACCCGGTTCTGCTGTCTGCAATTCATCAGGCAAAACATGAGCAACAGAAATGGTTTGGGCTCAACAGCCATGAAATATGCAGTACAAAATACACAGCAACACATTCTTACGTTCCCTTTATGCTGCTTTTTGATATGATCTGTGCATCCGAATAACTGTGTCAGAAGGTATCGTGTCTGCAGTAGTCGGAGTGAGATGGGGAGGAGAGACACGGCCAAGGTCCTATTTCTCATAATTGCCTCAACCTGCTGTGCAGAATTGGAGGCAGAAACTTGTGCTCGTGTATTTGCCCCCCCCCTCCTTATTTGATGGACTACAGGGAGCACAAGCAGCAAACACTGGCCAGACAGCCACCGAGAAATGCCAGTCCCCCCTTTTAGAGCAATATGCAAATCCACTGTTAAATTTCATTTTTCTAATCCCTTTAATCAGAAACAGGGGAATAAAGCCAGCTGGTAGGAACCCATGTTAAGATGTAATTAAGCATCTGATTGAATTTCAGTGCATACCAGAGTGTGTGTGCCAAGACGAGAGCTGGAGTAGGAGGAGGAGG